>NW_028280887.1:1720000-1771237 GCF_059751285.1 Brachycentrus maculatus | reverse complement strand
TATATATATATATATATATATATATATATATATATATATATATATATATATATATATATATATATATATATATTTATATTTGTATATATAAATATAAATATATAACGCCCAAAAAAAAAATTTTTGGGCGTTAATGACGGAATATTAAAAAAAAATGTAGTTGAGTGCCAAAAAAAAATTATTGGTTGGTGAGTTAATAACAAAACTGAATAAGCAATAAGATACCAAAAAATTATATTTACTGAGTAAACAGAATCAACTAAAAATTTCAGGTTTTTTGAAAATTCCATTTTCGTTTATGTCGTGATTGGATTTTTGTCCTATCAACTTTAAGGAAGGCAGTGCATTTACAAATATCGAGAGGCAAATCACGTCGTCACTCAATGGAGTGGTGTAATTTCCGCGGGATTTGGGAGGGGGTCTTCTTGTCACTCTTGCCACCCCGAACAAAATTCCACCCCTTTCTTGTAATGTACACAAGTATTGTCATAGTAGGCATGAGTATTCTTCCGCGAGGTTGTCTCATTGCCGAGTGTAGCCACCATCTTCTCTCCTTGTAACTAGCTAACTATCTAACCATCACGCCGCTTCTCCGCAGAGGTAGGCAGAGAGAACAGAACTCTACGTCCCTTTGTCTTTTTCCAACTACATTCGCCTAATAAATTTGTTTTACCGTTCTTTCAAACACTCATTCGTTCCACGTGTTCAAACCATCTCTACACACCTTAATTTCATCGATGATTTACATTTTAAATATTAAAATCAATCGCTGATTTTAAGGTCTACCAGCTTGTATATATAATTTTTTTTTAATAAAAAAATTGTGACAATTTTTTTGCCTTTTTAGTACATTATCGTTATCAAACTACTGTCTGACAATAGTTTGATAATACCCTAAGGAGGCGAAACCATTGTCACGATTTTTTTATAAAATAAACAACCTAGTAGACTCTAAAAATCAGTGTTTGATTTTAATATTCAAAATATAAATTATGGAGATCTACGAATTAATCGCCAAATCAATAAATAATTTATCGATAAAGCTTATCTCAGCTTTGCATTCTTTTCTTTTTCACCATTCAAACATCTATCGTACATTTAATATTTCGATAGAGTGAGTGATATGGTGTACGAAGTAATTTTGTACCTACTTGACACTAATTTTTCATCTAGTTAGAGCAGAGTTGAATTGTTCAATATACCTCCCTTACACGACCATTACAAGTGAAGTGGACCTAATCTACCCTTCGGGAGCAAGAAGCAGTAGGTACGCGTGTCTTGTGATTCCCAGTTCAAAACAACCCTTAGGCTCACTCGCAAAAAGGGACAACCCACCTCGGTACGAGAGAAAATGTTGAATATTTGGAAAAGTCGATATATAGAAGCAGAATAGTGAAAAATGACGAAAATTTTCTTTCCAAGCATACAAAATTATTTGAATTTTCGTCATCATTAATTGATTCGGCAGTCACTTTGTGGTAAAATCTATCGATTATTAATTTAAGTTTTACTTAACATCGTACGGTGTTTGAAAGTGATGCGGAATGCATCTAAAAACGTGTCATGAAAGGTTTAAAAACTTAATTAAAAATGTATAGAAAATATGTTATTGGTTCGAAACCCCTGAAATATTGTTTATATCTAGATTGGTTCAACGTTTTAATTTATTTTTACATAAGAAATATGTGGGTACTACTAATATTACAACAATAACTAATGAATCGGTAATGCTTAGTTAATTTTTTTAATTTTTTTATTTAGTTCTAATTAATAATAATATTTAAAAATTAATTTCTTGATTTTAATCTTGATTTCTTATTATTTTATATTAAAGTATATATCATATGAAATGTGAATGTGTGTAAGAACACCATATTATTATAAATACATATTAACATATCGCTCCCTCCTTTCAAGAACGTCATAAATAAAAAAACTTGATTTTCAGGAGAACGTTTTTAAAGTTTAAAAATATTATACAATGTATTAAAAATAAATATCAAGCCATTAATTGAACTTTTTACTGTGCAACAGATCTTTTTAGGTAAAACCTGAAGGTTTTTTCTTCATTTGAAAAATATTTAGTATATTTAAAAAAAATAATTAAGCAATGCCTTTTCTTCAAAATGCAAAAACAACACTTTCTGCCCTGTAGCGGGTAAATATTAAGTTAAAAATATGCCTCTTTTGCTGGGATATAGTACATTTTCTGGGCATTTCAAAAACATGCACAACTCAAAATGGACGATTTTTTTATTTATGACGTTGTTGAAAGGAGTGAGCGATATGTTAAATCTAGAATTTTCAGTTGAGTTCTTATTCTAACTTCATATTTCGTTTATTTACTGTATTTTTTTATTATTACCCCAACTACGTTTAATCATATAAATTAATATTTATCAGTTAATTTATAGTTTTTTAAACATCTCTTTAATGACCAAAAAGGCAGATTAACTTCAAGTTTTTTTTTTCTACTCGGTGGCTAGGGCTGCGCTAAGTTTCGGGCTTGGCGAAGCCCATCATAGCTCCTCGGGGACGTTCGTGACCGAGTTGACCGTGCTGTTCCACACATACACAGTCTACAGTCATAACTTACGTTAGTTTCGGGTCGGAAAAGTTCTACAGTTCCGCTGATAACATCTCCCAGATATATCTCCGGTGTCAGAATCATAGAATGAGAGACATTTATTACGAAGAAATGACACCATTGTGAGAGTACTTGGTGTACTTTGCGAGATGAAAAAACTAGGAATTATATACAACATTTTGAGTGTGTCCAAGCATACACTCAAAATTGGACACACTCAAAATGTTGTAAATAAATTATCTGGTCAAATTATAAGCTTAATAATAAAAATGAAAATGGTATTTTCTGGCGTTTCTCATGTGTGTGATTATAATCCAGGATTCGGATCTCACATACTAATATAAGAGTTTCTGCTTAGTAAAAAGCTTCTTTACATCTCACCAATAGATGTCTCTAGTGAAGTTCTAGTGATTCAAGAACAAGGTTTCTAAATTGGTTCATATATATACATAGAACTTCCAAGAGTTTGAATAGTGTGGTTGTCAATAATGGGTAGAATTGGTGAATGTTACACGTGGGTAAAGTGATCACTTAAAGCAACCTATGACGGTCGTCAGCCCCGTAAATGCCCAGACTTCCATATTCTTCTTCATCTTTGATGAGATGTCAAAAAATAATTTGTGCATAAGTATGTAGAAGTTTCATATGATATCATATTTTTATATATCGCTTATTTGGTGCAACAATGAAGTAATTATACTTTTTAGTTTAATAATAATAATAAAACCCCTATCCGCACCCCAATGGTGCATAGGGCACTGTGTCATATTAACGCAGTGTTATCTTGATCGTTTACACATGAAGGAAAGGTGATCAGCCCTCCGCTTCAGGTACCAGTCCAGGGTAATATTGAATAAATATGACAGTGAAAAAATCACTTATATTTATTTTACCCCCCTTGGGAATCAAACCCGGGACCTCCAGTGCGGTAGCCGAGCGTGCTGACCATTACACTACGGAGGCTGACATAGATAAAGAAGAATACGTATTAATCATATATAAAGACTTCCATTTTCTTCTTCATCTTTGTTAAGATGCCAAAAAATAAAAAATAAAAATAACTCCTATAATTGGAGATAATCCAGATTTGTGAACAAATGTTTGGACGCATTAAAAATTTAGTCAAAAAAATTAACTGTTCAAATTATAAGCTAAAATACTAAAACGAAAATTATATTTCTCACATACAAATTAAAGAGTTTCTGCTCAATAAAAAGCTTCTTTTCATCTAAACAATAGATGTCTCTAGTGAAGTTCTAGTGATTCAAGAACAACGTTTCAAAATTTGATAATATATATAGTGCTTCCAAGAATTTGAGTAGTGTAGTTGTCAATCGTGGGTAGAATTGGTGAATGTTACAGTGTGTTAAGTGATTTCTTAAACCAGCCTATGACGGTCGTAAGCCCCGTAAATATCCCATTCATATTCTTTTTCAGCATTGATGAGATGTCAAAAAATAATTTAATATTTATTAATATTTTTTAATAAATATCGCATGTAACTGTGTATAATTCTATACAAGTCATACAATATATGGTATAAATCTCTAGCCTTTAAAACATTTCTATCAGCGTATTCATTTAAATACCAAATTCTGTTAATCAAAAGCATATGCTACCTTATCCACACACTCAACTGAATAATATCGGCTTTGTATTCCGTCCACGTACAAATATTCGTGACTGAGGGCTTTATTCTGATGTTCCCTATAACCTTCATAACTCTTCTATTCTCCTGATAGCTCCCATCGTAATATCCATAAATGAACTAATTTAACTAAATAATATGGTACCTCCGTTTGAGATTATTCCATGATTATATATGAATAAATGAAAATAATTGTTTTATTAGACTTGATGACGAAGCTTTGATAATCAGAAGTAGACTAATTTTTAAATTGTGCTAAGAATTTCAACTGTTTTAATCAGTGTTGAATTTTTTTTCTTACGGCTTTTTTTGTTGTTGCAAAAGTTGTTTTTCATTAGGTATATACAAAATCAACATTTTTAAAAAAAATATTAAGGCAGGATAATCGGTGGCCCGCAACTTAATTTCACCCCTATTGTCTATGTTCCCACTGATAAGAAATAAAAAATTAAAATTAAATAAGTAAATAATAATTAGAAACCGTTCCTATCCCCTCTTCAATCTTCAACGTCACAAGAACCCAACTGTAAAATATAGAATAAGCTTCACATACGGCGTTTGAAAATGATGCCGAATGCAGCGAAACACGATAGATTTAAAGAAATACTAGTATTTACCAAGTAAAACTTAAATTAAAAATTTACAACATTTTGAGTGTGTCCAAATACTTGTTCACAAAATCTGGATTATCTCCAATTACAGGAGTTATTTTCATATTATTTTTTGACATATCATCAAAGATGAAGAAGAATATGGAATTCTGGGCATTTTAAGCCCCGTAAATGCTAAGACTTCCATACTCTTCTTCATCTTTGATGTGATGTCAAAAAAAAATATATAAATTAAAAATACTTAACGTAATTGAATTTTTTGCTGAAAACACCGTTTTTGTATTGAAAAAATAAGTTTTCCTTCAAAATAAATATATGGTTTTGAAAAGAAAACAGACTCTTTTTTGCAATACATATTCGAAAAAAATCTAAATTCATTATATTATTTCGAGAAATAAAAATACTTTGGGTTCTGATCCACTCACATTTTTATTAACCAACTAGTTTCGGCAACAACCTGTTGCCCTCTTCAGGGTTACATTTATTACTAATAATAAATGTAAAAAATGTAACCCTGAACAGGGCAACAGGTTGTTGCCGAAACTAGTTGGTTAATAAAAATGTGAGTGGATCAAACACAAAGTATTTTTATTTCTCGAAATAATATATCAATATGATCCAAAAAGTTAATGCTTTCAGTATTCAAAACATAAATCCATTATGTTTATTATTTTTTTTTTTTTAATTAATGTTCGTGGAGGCACATCTGGCACATCGCGCACACGGTCGGTTACTGAATTGTATGTTTGAGGTCTTCTACAAACTTCAAAGTTTGTAGAAGACCCCAAAAAAGATGGTCCGACGACATAGTCGCTGTGGGGGGTAGAAACTGGCTGCAAGCAGCAACCGACGGAGGAAATGGTAAGAAGGGGATGAGGATTATATTCAGCAATGGAGGTCAGAGGGCTCATGAAGAATAAGAAGAAGTTCAATATATGTATATTTAAAAAAAAACATTCTTCATACTGTCAAAAACAACCAAAATACGATTTATTTAACCCTATTTTTATATGACGGACTATCAGCTTTAATGGACTCCCTTTCCCCCCTATTAACTCATTATATCAAGGTTAAACTGTATTCATTTCAGTGTATTTGTATTCAGCGCCCTATTGAGAAAGGCTGTATACCACGTAATACAGTTCCAGTAGAGTCATCGGCCCAGCTCTAATAGCCATTAAGGGAAGCTACCCTTCATTGGAAGGGTGTAACAATAATCGTAAACTAAGGAAACCACTTTATTATATTCGCAGGGCATTATTTCTGGATTTCGTTATTTGCTTCCAGGGACTGTGCGAGCTCCAGATAACGGCGAGACTATTTCATTTTGTAAGGAACCAACTTATTTTATTGCGAGAAGGAAAACTTACAAAAGGATCGCGGTTATATCTTTAATACAATAATGTTGTATAATAATCTTCATCAGTAGATATCCAACTAAATAATATTCAGATAAGGACAAAAATGGCGTTCGTAATTGCGATAAAATAAAATCTTAAAAAATTCTCCGCCGTTTTTCGGTACATTTTTGAACAAATGCTTTCTGTATTTTGTATATTAAAAGTATTGTTAATTTTTAGTTTTGTATAAATGTCAGACCACAAGCATTTCACTTAAGTCTTCATTTGTATTTTATTGGAATATTTAGTATATTTAAAAAAAAAAAAAATAAACAATACCTTTTCTTCAAAATACAAAAGTAACACTTTCTGCCCTGTAGCGGGTAAATATTAAGTTAAAAATATTCCGTTTTTGCTGGGATATGGTACATTTTCTGGGCATTCCGGAAACATGTACAACTGAAAATTTACGATTTTTGACATATGACCTTGCTGAAAGGAGTGAGCGATATATAACAGAAGACAGATCTCCTGGCTCCGGAATATACGAGATTAGAGTTTCATTACAGAGACTTTTTTTTTTTAATCAAGTAATTAAACTTTTTTATTGTTATTTTAATTGATTTAAATATCTAACTTTACAGAAGGGAATTAACATCATATGAAATTCAGTGGAATGTTGGAAATTCGGCGTCTAGTTTACATTAAACGCTGAGAGCTATATAAATTTCTGAACATTTTTAATCTTACTACTCGTAATAAAGGAAGACAGATTACAATTAAGGCGTATTCCAGTTTTCAGTACTCCTTAATTTCAGTGTCCATTTATTACACCATTTTCATAAATTATTTACTTAGATTAAAAACTGTGAAAGATAAATCTTCTCTTATCCACAATCCGTGGTACATAAGACACTTTAATCGGTTCTTTGCCTTAAACGCGTTGAATTGCTTCCCTATCCAAACATAGATGGCTCTACTGAACTCACATATACAGTGTCTTGAGATTAATGTCATATGAAGGAGTTTAAAAAAAATAGTTGTGTGGTTGTCAAGGTCAAGTAAAAGGGTCTTTACCGAATAAAAACTTACCTCATCTCACCATAGATGTCTCCAATGAACTCACATGTACAGCATCACGACATAATGATATACATAGGATTTCTAAAATTTGAGTAGTGTGGTTGTCAATCATGGGTGCAGTGGTCAATGTTGTACGTGTGAAAGGTGATATCTTAACCAGTCGATGACAGGTTATGAGTCCTGTAAATACCCTGCATTTTTATATTCTTCTTCATTTACCGTATGTTGAGATGTCAAAAATGTTTAAAAAAATCTACACGAATGATGAATTTAACCTCACAAAGGAGTTGCTTCTAAAGATCAATATTAATGTCTTAACATAAACGACGAAGACATCGGAAATCTTAAAACTTAATTTTCCTTATACCCAAGTAACATAATTGATTTTTTTGCTTAATAAACCTTTTTAGAGATAAAAAAACAAGTTTTCTTTCGAAATAAATCTATGGTTTTGAAAAGAAATTATTGAAAAGTGAGGAGTTTTGTACAAAATAATAACAAAATATTTAAAGATTTAAAAAAATACCAATATGTATTCTGAAAAAAAAAATGGGTGGAGAAACGTGTGGCCCCTTGCGCAGCCGATCGCTTACTGAATAAAAATTGATTTCCGGTACCCCCTTAACGGATGTTTTGTCCGATTGACAAATATCACAAAACTGGTTTCGTTATTTTCAAAGTTTGTATTGGAAAAACAAAATATGCTCTGGGAGCAACACATTCATCTCCGTTTATTGTGTCGGCCAGAGATGTTATTCTTAATTTGCCGGCATCGTAATTTAATGTTTCCGCGTTGTTTACGAGCGCCATCTTCAGGCGCGTCTCGGCAAAGTAGTAAAAAGAGGGAAATGAAGGTCGGAGAAGGAGGAAGAGCATAAATAATCATATGAAAATAACAGAGAATCGCCCATTTTTTGAGGATACCCAGATGTTGAACAACGCACTAAGACACTAAGATGTTACATAAAATAATACTACCTCTTCTTCATAAACAATGATTATTTATGAATTTTTATCTCCCCTTATCTCTGTTTTTACGCACAACCCATGGAACCGGATCAGCGAAACAAAAATAAGTAAAAAAAAAATTAAAACTTTTTTATCTTTTTCAATTTTTTTTTACTGGTTTTTTTTTTATATTTTTGTATTTTTAAAAATTAAACACTCGTATAATACCATTTAATGACTTTTATTCCATTTTATACTATTTTCAAATAATACAGATGTTTTTATCAAATGGTGAAAAGTAAAACTAGTTTTTTTTTTAATAATCATCATTTAATGTCATTCCACAAAGAGGGCGCCGAATCAATGATTTTTTTTATTTTTTTTAAATTTTATTTATCCTAACAATTCTTGGTGGAACTGTAATTTATATAATAAAACAACAACTTTGTACATTTTTGACATTTCAACATAGATGAAGAAGAACTTGGAAATCTGGATACTTATTAAATATTATTTTTCGACATCTCAACAAAGATGAAGAAAAACATTTATCAATTGATCGTGTAACATTTATCAATTCTATCCATTATTGAAAAGCACACTACTCCAATTCTTGGAAGAACCAATATTGAAACATTGTTCTTGAATCACTAGAACTCCACTAGAGACATCTATTGGTGAGATGAAAAGAAAATAATTTAAGAAAAATAACTCCTGTTATTGAAGATAATCCAGATTTATGAACAAGTATTTTGACACACTAAAAATGTTGGGGTTAAAATAACTGGCAAAATTATAAGCTGCGTAAAGTTGAAAATTATGTTTTCAGGCGTTTCGCAGTATGTAAAATAGTCCGGTTTGGATCTTGTACACATCCAAATAAAAACAGTGGAAAATATGTCATTGCAAACAATCTTCGCCTCTTCCATATTCATGAATCTCTTCATACGTACCCGCCAATTATTTCAACCCCTAACCTGACCTACTGCTATTTGAAATCCCTGATCATGTAAAATTTTACGTTTTCTTCTGCTACTATTACCAAACACATTTGCCAAATATGTATAATATATACCATGAAATATGTAAAGAAAAATTTATGAACAAGAAAATGGATTCGGAAATACATAAAATGATCTTGAGGCTTTGTGTCCGAATGGCATAAATCACTTGAAGTAAACGAGGCAACTGGCGATGTCGTGTAACACAATAAGTTAAAATGAACATTTATCATCAAAAGGCCAAACAAAAACCATCCCTTTGCACCAATCCCTCTCGACTTTTTGACAAATTCTCTATTAACTTGATTTACAAATCGTATTACGGGGATCTAAAAAGCATGATTTACGCTAAGATAAATATGCCTCAACAAAGAACGCATACACGTTATATAGAGGATTTAGTAAAAAGGGAAAAAGTAACCACTGAATGTCGTGAAAATAAATAATATATACATATATATATATCTGAATTTTTCCAATCAGGAGTTATTTTTACATTTTGATCTCAACATGGATGTTAATTGTCAGACCCGCACTCCTCCATGGCTCCGAATGCTGGACGATGTATAACGCCTACACCAGGCAACTAGCAACTGCTGAAACGCGAATGCTTAGATGGTCACCTAAAGTGTCCCTTAGAGACAAAATAAAGAGTTCACGTATTCGTGGAAGCATGACTGTAACAGGCATCCATAATAAGGTAGAGGAAAGGCAATTGAGATGGTATGGGTAACATAGAACGCAGATGACATCTCAACACAGATGTTTGGTATTTTCAGAACTACACTCCTGTATGGTTCTGAATGCTGGAAGATGTATTGTACTTACTCTAGGCAACTAGCAACTGCTGAAATACGAATGCTTCGATGGTCAGCTAAAGTGTCCTTTAGAGACAAAATAAAGAGTTCACGCATTCGTGGAAGCCTGGCTATAACAGGCATCAATAATAAGGTAGAGGAAAGGCAATTGAGATGGTATGAGCACATGGGACGCAGAGAACCTGATGAAATTATGAACTTATTAATCGTAACATCGAAAGATTTCTATAGGAAGACCAAAAACATCTTGGATGCTGCAGAAAGAAAACATCATTCGAAGGCAAGGCCTAAGTGATATTATCCAGGACAGAAGGACATACAACCTGAGGATGAGGAGAGCTGACCCCAACAGTCTACAAAGATAATAAGTTAGGATGGAAGTAGGAAGAAGAACATAGATGTTAATAAATCTTAGAATGGAGTTTTTCCATTAAGGAGTTATATAAAATAATCTAGTTCAATTTTAGGCTGCATGAAAATTGAAAATCATATTTTCAGGAGTCTCCCAGTATTGATAACATCTGAATAAAAGGATATTTACTAAATAAATGCATTCTGGCTCCAGTGAGTCATGAAATTTTTGATTTGTATATTGGAGTTTTTTTCTGATATAAATTTGAGTAGTGTGGTTATCAATCATAAATATAATGGTGGAATAGAACACGTGTGTAATGTCATCAGTAAACCAGCCTTAGCCCTGTAAAATATCTTAACTTCCATATTTTTCAACCATACATGGCACCAGTAAACTTACACCTAAAACGCCATATGATTTATGAAGCATGTAGTAGTTTCAACATTTTGAGAAGTGTGGTTATCAATCATTGGTAGAATGGCGAATGTTAGACGTGTGTAAAGTGATCACTTAACCAGCCCTGTAAAATACCCAGACTTACATGTTCTTCTTCATCTATGCTGAGATGTCATAATGTAAAATACACTGTTCTTTTTGCTTCGGTGGCATTTACTTTTTTGTTTTTGTTATTTCTCCAAAGAGCAGATGATACTTAAACCGAATATTCTCGTGATATATGGACGTGGATTAAAGCTAATCTAGGAGCGTATCGAATATGGAGGAAATTTTCAGGAATTTTATGGGAAAATATATGACATAAACTTTGTCGTCCGATACTAGATTTATGATTCAACTAAATCGATTTATTCACAATATTATAAAATAACAACTACCTATAACGTTGATCCACATATATTTTATTTGACCAGTGACCGGGTTTTGTCGTCACCGACATCATCTTAAATACATAAATATAAAAAGGTTTCCGCTGAATAAAAGCATTCTCAAATCAACCACAGATACTGCCGCGAACTGAAAAATGAAGGGAAGAGAGATTTAAATAATATATGTTTGAAGAAAAAAAACTAACCATTACGCTGATTCCCCGCAGGGGTAGGCCTATATATATATATATATATATATATATATATATATATATATATATATATATATATATATATATATATATATATATATATATATATATATATATATATATATATATATATATATATATATATATATATATATATATATTTATATATATATAAATAAATAAATATATATATATATATATATATATATATATATATATATATATATATATATATATATATATATATATATATATATATAATATATATATATATATATAAAGGCCTACCCCTACAGGGGTAGGATAAAAGAACGCACTCACCAATATATCTAAACAATAACTTATCTATATCTTCAAAAACCATATCTTATCAAGAACTATATATATATATATATATATATATATATATATATATATATATATATATATATATATATATATATATATATATATATATATATATATATATATATATATATATATATATATATATATATATATATATATATATATATATATATATATATATATATATATATATATATATATATATATATATATATATATATATATATTATCACGAACTATATCATATCAAGAACTATATATTTTCAAGAACACAATAATCTTATCATGAACTATATCTTATCAAGAACACACCAATATATCTTAACAATCTTCGCCTCTCCCACATTCATGCATCTCCTCATACGTACCACCCGATAATTCCGACTCCTGACCTGACCAAATTCAAGTATTTGAAATACTTGATCAAGCCAAGTTTTCCCTCAGTCTTCTTTTTACACATACGAGTTACAAAAAAAATGAGGAGTGTGGTTGTCAATCGTGGGTAGAATAGTGAATGTTACACGTGTATAAAGTGATCACTTTAACCAACTAAGAACAGGCCGAGGGTTTTATAAATACCCAAACTTCCATATTCTCCTTGATCGATGTCAAAATTGAGAATCAAATAATAGAATAACTGAAAAGATCCGTCGTTCAATTAATCCAGTCTTTCTGATAGGATACCTACAGGATCAACTGATGCGAATCTTTTGAAAACCCGGATCATACCCATCTTTTATTGTTTTTTACTTGTACATATAGACAAACATCGTGATGGTACAAGAAAACCAAAATGTTGAAAACCAGTAAAAGTAATAAAAGAAAAATAAACAAATTCCGGTTCGAAGAACCCAAAACGTGACGTAATACAAAAAGAACCATACACAAAACATTACATTTCACCCTTTTAGCTAAGCTGGTTCAACCTTTTTTATACCAAGCCATTATTTCATAAAACGTATCAAATAAAATGCGTTAACGTACGCTATAAAGCCTAACGTGCGGTTCTTTTGAAGAAAACCCATTTTATTTTAGCAAAGACTAAATCAGTATTTCTTATCAAAAGGGGTATTGTATTAGAATTAATCGTCTCGCTTATATGGCAATAGAATTCTTCCTTTTCGATAACCTGGTCACTTTTCTGAAGGCTGATCGCAAAACGGAAGGACTTGACTTAATTGTTTATTGATAAAGTTTTCGAATAAATTCTATTTTATACGAATCTCTGCTTATGGCATGGTGTAAAAGATGAGTAAGGATGAAGGGAAAAAATGAAAGAAAGTGGAAAGTGGTTTTATTTTTACTTTCATATATAGCAAATTGTTAAAGTACTCAACTATCGTCTTACGATTAAATACTTGTTTCTAGATTATTTCCTTTTCAACCTTAAAAATAAAACATTAACGCCTCTTTTGACATTTTCATGCATTTTTTTAATATAAGCATAGTCCATAGAGAAAGCTATCATCTCAAATATACAATTCAGTACGCGACTAGAAGCAGCATTTTTTTTGTGATAAATATCGGAATTAGATATTTTTAGAATATACATTAAGAATTTTTTTTTCAACTTTTTACCTTTTAGTAACTCTCCTTATCAAATCTTTATATAAATATGGGTGTAAAGCTTTTTTTTCAATACGAAAACAGTATTTTAAGCAGGAAATCAAATCATGTCTAATTTTACCTGGGTTTAAAGAAAATTAAGTTGCGATTGTCGTACGTTGAACCTTAATGACTTCACTACTGAGTTAAGATAACTTTGGCGTTAATCCCATTCAGTAAAAAAAATATATCACAACATTTTGAGTGTGTCCAAATACTTGTTCACAAAATCTGGATTATCTCCAATTACAGAAGTTATTTTCAAATTATTTTTTGATATCCCATCAAAGATGAAGAAGAATATTCTTCTTCATCTTTGATGAGATGTCGAAAAATAATAAGAAAATAACTCCTGAAATTAAAATAACTCCTGTAATTAGACTCCTGATAATTAGAGATAAGATAATTTGGTCACACTCAAAAAGTTGTGAATAAATTATCTGGTCAAATTATAAGCTTAAATAATAAAAATGAAAATCATGTTTTCTGGCGATTCTCATGTGTGTAATTATAATCCAGGATTCGGACCTCACATACTAATAAAATAGTTTCTGATCAATAATAAGCTTCTTTTCATCCCACCAATAGATGTCTCTAGTGAAATTCTAATAAGCTTCTTTTCATCCCACCAATAGATGTCTCTAGTGAAATTCTAGTGAATCAAGAACCAGGTTTCGAAATTGGTTCATATATATTGAGCTTCCAAGAATTTGAGTAGTGTGGTTGTCAATAATGGGTAGAATCGGTGAATGTTACACGTGTGTAAAGTGATCACTTTAACCAGCCTATGACGGTCGTCAGCCCCGTAAATGCCCAGACTTCCATATTCTTCTTCATCTATGATTAGTTGTCAAAAAAAATATGTTTATCAACTTCAACTTCCGTGCAACACATATCGAAACCCGGTTTGAAAATTGGACAATTTTTGGATGATAAGTGAAACAGTACAAGAAAGGTTAATCTATGTTTGAATAAAATTTGTTTGTTTTTCGCAAAGGAGTCACATCGTAACTTCGTCCTTTTTGTGTATATGAATACCACCCTTATCTGCTAAGCAAGTTGTACATTTGGTTTGCTAGGAATTAAAAGCACTGTAACATTGTCTACATTGGGAATTCAAACATTCCACTCGTCGACAACACTTTCCCAGCGAGAAAAAACCAACCGACCCCTAAAGCAGGCGTCATCAACTTTTTTCGACTGCAGTCCAAAATTAAGCTTCTTCTACTTCTGCTCGTATGTGTGTCATGTCAGGTCCCCCTGACGTCGACTATCACTTGAGAGTAATTGTTCTTGTCTTCAGCAGCTCTAAACAGCGCCTCGACGGTCCTGATCCCCGTCCAATCTTGTATATTCCGGAGCCAGGAGATCTGTCTTCTGCCCACACTTCGTCGAACCCAAAGTGTCCAAGGTTGATATTATTACACCAAAATTTATTTGTTTTTATGAGTTTATATCTCAACATAGATGATAAAGAATATGGAAGTCTAGGTGTATGATATCGCTTACTCCTTTCAACAACGTCATGTATCAAAAACTTGATTGTTCAGGACAACGTTTTTAAAGTTTTTTTTTTTTTTTAATATTAAAAATAAATATCAAGCCACTTATTGAACTTTTTACTGTGCAACAGATCTTTTTAGGTAAAACCTGAATGTGTTTTCTTCATTTGTAAAATATTTATTATATTTCAAAAAAATAAATAAACAATACATTTTCTTCAAAATGCAAAAACAACACTTTCTGCCCTGTACCGGGTAAATATTAAGTTAAAAATATGCCGCTTTTGCTGGGATATAGTACATTTTCTGGGCATTTTGAAAACGTGCACAACTGAAAATTGACGATTTTTGATATATGACGTTGTTGAAAGGAGTGAGCGATTATCACTTAATCAGCCCATGACAGGGCATAAGCTCTATGTATACCCCGACTTATAGACATATTCTCTCAGAAGAATGTACGACAAATCGATGTATGATAGATGTTCGAATAGTGAAATAAGGAAGGAATGTAAAGCTGAGACAAGCATTATCGATAAGATTAAGAAAGGTGTGTTGAGATGGTTTGGACATGTGGAACGAATGAGTATGGAAAGAACGGAAAAAAATTATGAGGCGAATGTAATTGGAAAAAGGAGCAGAAGAAGACCGAGAAAAACTTGGCAAGATCAGGTATGCCAAATACTTGAAAGTGGTTAGGTTAGGAGTCAAAACGATCGGCGGGTGTGTATGAGGAGATGCATGAACGTGGAAGAGGCGAGGAATGTTTGCAAAGACAGAGTGGTGTGGCGTTCTTTTCTCTCTGCCTACTCCTGCGGGGAAGCGGCGTGATGGTTAGTTAGTTAGTTAGTTAAGTAGAGAAACCCAGATAGGTGAACAAGGAATTTGGACACACCCCGAATGTAGCGAATGCTTAGGTACTTTTCTTATTTTTCACCATCCCTGGGTACTAATTGGGTAATGTTGAATTCCTTCCCGGCTTTTCCTTTTCTTCCCTTCTCTCCTTCGCAGATTTCCCCTGGCCTTTGCGGAGCGAGTGTTGCCACAGCGGTGCGTGTTACCAGACTCGAAGGAAATTATTTTGGTACATGGTTTTACAGGAGCAGGCACTCACGCGTCTCGCTCAGAACAAACCATGGGCAAGTCTCAAGTCTTGTTTTATAAATTCGCTCATGTTCTCCGTCTAAATAAATATTTTGGTTAGTGGGATTGCATGCGAGTAAAGTCAATTAACACGCTCTCTGCATGTAAAAGAAGCGTAGCCACAGAAACGCAAAACTAGCAGTAGTTACCAAAAACACACAGATAAATTAATTCTAAAGGAGCTCGTATTTATTACATATCAAGTATTTCAAATACTTGAAAGTGGTCAATCGGCGGATATGTCGTTCACTCCTTTCAAGAACGTCATATTTCAAAAATCGTCAATTTTCAGTTGTGCATGTTTTCGGAATGTCCAGAAAATGTACTATATCCCAGCAAAAGAGGCATATTTTTAACTTAATATTTACCCGCTAAAGGGCAGAAAGTGTTGTTTTTGCATTTTTAAGAAAAGGTTTAGTTCAATTATTTTTTTTAAATATACTAAATATTTTTCAAACGGAGAAAAAACTTTCAGGTTTTATCTAAAAAGATCTGTTGCACAGTAATAAGTTCAATAAGTGACTTCATATTTATTTTTAACATATTGTATTATTTGAACTTTAAAAAGGTTCTCCTGAAATATCATGTTTTTTGATTTATGACGTTCTTGAAAGGGGTGAGCGATATGTGAGGAAATGCATGTTTGTGGAAGAGGTGAAGATTTTTAATTTAAGTTTTACTTAGTAAATACTACTATTTATTAAAATCTACTGTGGCGCGTGTTTCAATACATTCCGATTAAATTGCAAACACCGTATGATGCTGAATTAGATTTTACCACAATCGAATCAATCAATCAAACCACGAATCAATTAATGAAAAGGGGTGAAGATTGTTTGACAGATTGGTGTGGCGTTCTATTTTCTCTGCCTACAACTGCGGGGAAGTGGCGGAAGTGGTGGAAGTATATATATATATATATATATATATATATATATATATATATATATATATATATATATATATATATATATATATATATATATATATATATATATATATATATATATATACATATATATATATATATATATATATATATACATATATATATATATATATATATATATATATATATATATATATATATATATATATATTTATATATATATATATATATATATATATATATATATATATATATATATATATATATATATATATATATAAATATATATATATATATATATATATATATATATATATATATATATATATATATATATATATATATATATATATACAGGTAAGTTTACAGGTTTTTTAAAATTCAAGGCATTCCAGTTCATACATTTGATAAAAAATAACGTAACATATTAATTATTTAGGAATTTTCAATAAACTAAAATGAAATAAGAGATAAATTAATAAATTCTTTCAAACTACGCAATAAACTTACTTATTCACTGTGTTAAAATGCTTTCAGTAAATTAAGATAGGAATAAAACCAAAATTGTAACGTAATTAAAGCATAAACATTTCATTGTTGAAATTTAATTCGGGCCATGTTCTCCAGACGCTATCCGTAGATTCTGCCTTAAATTCGGGAACAGTACGGTGTCAAATAGTCTGCTGCGAGAAACACCACATTTCCTCCCAATTAATTACGCTGGGTACTCAATTCCCGACATCACGCGATCTTCCAGACAATTTTTGCCAGAAATGTGGGAATTCCCGGGCAGATAAGCTGCCAGAACAAACCATGTGGTATCGGTAAGTCTATTTCGCTCAGTCGATAAAATAACTCACTAACTATCACGAAGCGCTTCTAGGGGTAGGCAGAGATTAGACCGCCACACAATGGGGTGAAAAGCTTATTTTCATACTTAAAATCAGTTACTTTGAAATCAATAAGAATATTGACAAAAAAATGGAGGAAACATTACTCAAATAATATTATAATACAATTAAAATGTATCTTAGTTCAAAAATTACTACAAATATTTTATTATAACTTAATTATAATGTCTACCGGTTTCGAAGCTAACCGCTTCTTTATCAGGACTGATTAATACTTCAGTTTTGATAAATAAGCGGTTAGCTTCGAAACCGTTAGACATTATAATAATTAAGTTATAATAAAATATTTATAGTGATTTTAAAACAAAGATACATTTTAATTATAAAATGGAAAATCACAAAATTAGTGCTTTAAATATAAATTAGACAATTAATATTAATTCATAATACGTAAAGAGGTGTCCGCCTCCGTGGTGTAATGGTCATCGCGCTTGGTTACCGTACTGAAGGTCCCGGGTTAGATTCCCTGGGTGAGGTTAAATAAATATAAGTGATTTTTCACTGTAATATTTATTCAATATTACCTGAGAACTGGTACATGAAACGGAGGGCTGATCACCTTTGCTTCATGTGTTAACGATCAATATAACACTGCGTTTATATTATGCAGTGCCCTATGCACCATTGGGTGCGGATAAGAGTTAGAAGAAGGAGTGGAATGCATAAAATCTTTTCTATAATAAATTCGAGGTCAGCAAAAATACACTTTTAAAAAAAAATATATTACGGTATTTAATTAAGGTCTTAGCGCCAGAACCTCTCCAGGTGTCTATTATCAATATAGTTTCAATCGGGTAGTGATGATCAACCCTCTGTATCCCATGCATTTTTATGGTAAATTATACAAGGGTCGGAGCAAAAAGTGATAGTTTGCTGAATTCGTGTTTGCGGTTATCTTATGACATGTATAGTAAGGAATTACAGACATAAGTACGTATTTGCATGTGCAAACGTAATTCATTTAGAACCTGGTTTTCTTGTAGGGGGTTTATTGACAAGATTGCAAAGCGATAGACACTGGTACTAATGGGAAATAATTGATATTCCTATAACATGAAAAGACACACTAACTTATTAAAAATTGTCAAAATTAAAGGTTCGATCATAGATCAAAGACGAGTGACATACAAGAGTTGCGTTTTTGCACTTTTTATTTTGACATCTCAACAAAGATGAAGAAGAATTTGAATGTCTGGGTATTTACAGGGCTTCGTAACTGTCATAGGCTGGTCAAGTGATCACTTTACACACGTGCAACTTTCCTCATTCTATCCATGATCGACGACCACATTATTCAAATTGTTGAAACGCCTGGATATATAAATCAACCTCATGACACAACAGTACGTATGAGTTCAAAACGGCCATCTATTTGGATTGCGAAAATCTTTATATTTCACAGAGACGCTTTTATTTGTATGCAGGTCATAAGCCCTGGAAATACCCAGACATTCATGTTCTTCTTCATGTAAATAAATAAATAAGCCAATTATAGTTAACCACAGAAACATAAAAATTATTACAAAATATTTAGTGTAGATCTAGCAAATAAACACGTATTTATGAGAGAAAATAAGATGTGTAAGAAGGTGTGCATGTGTGTGTGTGTATTCATATGTGTGTGTATTATATTATGTAAATATATAAATAAATATATTTATATATATATATATATATATATATATATATATATATATATATATATATATATATATATATATATATATATATATATATATATATATATATATATATATATATATATATATATATATATATATATATATATATATATATATATATATATATATATATATATATATATATATATATATATATATATATATATATATGTATATATATGTATATATGTATATATATAAATATATATATATATATATATATATATATATATATATATATATATATATATATATATATATATATATATATATATATATATATATATATATATATATATATATATATATATATATACATATATATATATATATATATATATATATATATATATATATATATATATATATATATATATATATATATATGTATATATATGTATATATGTATATATATAAATATATATATATATATATATATATATATATATATATATATATATATATATATATATATATATATATATATATATATATATATATATATATATACATATATATATATATATATATCAATTTTGATATGTATACCGCAACTTCATTTTTATTCATTTTTATATATATATATATATATATATATATATATATATATATATATATATATATATATATATATATATATATATATATGTATATATATGTATATATGTATATATATAAATATATATATATATATATATATATATATATATATATATATATATATATATATATATATATATATATATATATATATATATATATATATATATATATATATCAATTTTGATATGTATACCGCAACTTCATTTTTATTTAACGACATTTTTCAAATACCAAAGAGCTGTTAATGTCGTTACGGCTTGACATTTTTCATTGCCAACACCGTCAATAGCTGATCCGTGGCTATTATAAAATAATAAACAGCCAAGACCTCGCTCAGCTAGGAAATATTTGCATAGTAATGACCTCGACTCTCTTAGTGTCTGCGTACTCGGTACGGAGGAGAATTGAACGCAAGAAGGCAGCAGATAAATGATAACTTATGTATATCAATTAGGCTACAGTCACTTATAGTTGAAACGTCAAGCATGAATAAGGCAATGAGTTTACATATTTAATACCCCCTTATCGTTCATGGTTCACTCTGTGTAATACCACTTTTAAAAAAACACTACTTCATGACTAGGATAGAGAAATATTTGTGTTTTTATTATTTACAAAAATACTTCAATTCCAAACTTTTTCTATGAGCCTAAGCGGCTCATTTTTAGAAATAGGTATCAAATTGGAGCATAGTGGGTTCGAACCGAGAATCTCTGACTCAAGAGTCCGCGACAATAACCACGGGACCACAACCGGACAGTTACAGAATAAACATTCTATCACCAGGTCAAATGTAGTCAGTTGACGGTCACAACGCATGCTACCTCAACTGTTCATTTGTAGCATTTAACGTGTACATCTACAATGCGTGACACTGTTTTATTATATCGCTTTGTATCGTTGTGTATACGTCGTTTTTTATCAACTCCCGTGGCGGTTAAATGTAAACCTCACTTTCTCTTTTTTACGTTATATCTTTCTTCTCTGTCATGTAACGAAATGTGCCTACTAAACGTGAAGGAATGTAATGCATTTTTAGCAATGTCTTGAAGAATTCCAAAACACAGAAACGCCACAAACAACACCTAAGATATATAAATATACATCTTTTAGTGAAAAGAACTTTGATTTTGATTAAGATATGTCGGGCTGTGGTCCCGTGGTTAGCGCCGTGGACTCTTGAGTCAGAGCTTCTCGTTTCGAACCCACTCTGCCACAATTTGATACCTATTTCTAATATGAGGCGCTTAGGCTCACAAAAATAGTATAAAATTAGAGTATTTTTGTGAATAGTAAGAAACACAAATATTTATCTTTTTCTATAAAAAATATAATGCAATAATGTTCTTCAATCAACTTCCATAAAGTAATTTAAAATAGAAACAAAATACAAAAAAGAGCCATTCATTAGATATATATATATATATATATATATATATATATATATATATATATATATATATATTGATCATAGATCGCATCATTCGGCCATGTCATATTTGATAGCATCTCATAAACAATTTTCATTAATATAGTACCTACTGTAAAGTGGGCACGGGAAAACTCATAAAGTAGGGCACATTAGTGTAATTTATAATTATATGAATGATGTAATGAAAAAATAAAAATCAACCAAAACAGACCCAACCACCTTTAATACAAACGTATTCAATTAAAGACTTTTAATTGCAGCGTCTGTTTATATTCTAATATCTCATTTGTGAACTTTGCTTGGAAATGCGGAATATTCCTTCCCAATTATAAATATAATTTCAAATAAAATATAAAGTTTAATTATTATCCTGCAAAGAATATGATTCCAAGGAATCCGCGAAGGACGAGGCATTCGCACTGTAATTTGAAATGTCGTTATAAATTATCCCGGCTGTACAGTTTAATTTAAAGACTGTCAAACATATTACAGATTTATAAGTAAATTTAATTAAATCAAGATAAATAAATTGTATTTGCTGTTAAAACCACTCAATATATATATATATATATATATATATATATATATATATATATATATATATATATATATATATATATATATATATATATATATATATATATATGTGTATATATATATATATATATATATATATATATATATATATATATATATATATATATATACATATATATACATTTATATATATATATTTATATATCGGTCCCGGGTTCGATTCCCAAGGGGGGTAAAATAAATATAAGTGTTTTTTTCACTGTAATATTTATTCAATATTACCATGGACTGGTACCTGAAACGCAGGGCTGATCACCCTTCCTTCATGTGTAAACGATCAAGATAACACTGCGTTTATATGACAGTGCCCTATGCACCATTGGGGTACGGATAAGGGTTTTATTATTATTATTTTTTATTATATATATATATATATATATATATATATATATATATATATATATATATATATATATATATATATATATATATATATATATATATATATATATATAATTTTATATATATATAACGCCTAAGTGGACAAACCCAGTTTTGAGAACAAACAATTGGTCACACTCAAAATATTGTAGGCTATTAAAATATCGTTTCGATGATTGTATAAGAGCTTAATCAATTAGACCTTGAATCAATATCATTAGCAATTCCATGAATTTATAGTCAATATTGAAATATGGTACTTAAATATAAATTATAATGTTGTACAATACAATTTTAGTTACGATACAGCAAGTTTAGTTTGTATAGACAAAGTTAATTGTAGCGTAATCTATTCTACTGTACGGTTCAATCAACACGCCAGGGGCGAGCATTCCATATGGGCAGAAAAATAGTGCATACCTTAGCGTAGTCGGGTTGTGGTCCCGTGGTTAGTGTCGCGGACTCTTAAGTCAGGGTTACTGGGTTCGAACCCGCTCTACCACAATTTGATATCTATTTCTAATAATGAGCCGCTTAGGCTTACAGAAATAGTATGAAATTGAAATTTTTGCGTAAATAATAAAAATACAAATATTTTTTCTTTATTTAATTAACTTAACTAGAATGAAAATTTGTCCGTAGTGTAATGGTCAGCAGGCTCGGCTACCGTTCTGGAGGTCCCGGGTTCGATTCCCAAGGGGGGTAAAATAAATATAAGTGATTTTTTCACTGTCATATTTATTCAATATTACCCTGGACTGGTACCTGAAGCGGAAGGCTGATCACCTTTCCTTCATGTGTAAACGATCAAGATAACACTGCGTTTATATGACGGAGTGCCCTATGCACCATTGGGGTGCGGATAAGGGTTTTATTATTATTATTATAAGACTGAAAATTGGGCACTGGTTTGTTGCCTCACACTTAGCAAGGATATTAACAGTGAGTTATTCTGCGAAATTCCAAAATATTTTTTTTTTTAAGTACTATAAACAAATAAAATAAAAATTAAATACAATAAAAACTTACTTAATCTGAGTAGTCCACTTGACAACCACGTTATGTTAAAAAATTCCGTTTTTTAGAAAATCGCTCCAATCGGTAGAAAATTAAAAATATTAACGTTCGTATTTTACATAATGTGCCAAAACTGAGGAAAAAATGTGAAAAAAAAATCAATACTCTTTAAAACTCGCTATGTCGATTGACAGTTCACTTTTAACATTCTACCGGCTGCCACCATTGGCTAAAAAACTTAATTTTTTTAGCATAACGTGGTTTGCAAGTGGACTACTCATCTCTCTTATACACATCGCTCACTCCTTTCAACAACGTCAAATATTAAAAATCGTCAATTTCCAGTTGTGCATGTTTTTTGGAATGCCCAGAAAATGTACTATATCCCAACAAAAGCGGCATATTTTTAACTTAATATTTACCCGCTGCAGGGCAGAAAGTGTTGTTTTGCATTTCAAGGAAAAGGAATTGTTAATTTTTTTTAATAAACTAAATATTTTTCAAATGGAGAAAAAACTTTCAGGTTATATTTAAAAATATCTGTTGCAAAGTAAAAAGTTCAATAAGTGGCTTGATATTTATTTTTAATACATTTTATTGTATTTTTTAACTTCAATAACGATTTCCCAAAAAAATCAAGTTTTTTGATTTATGACGTTGTTGAAAGGACTGAGCGATAAATACATTATTTTTTAAGAAGTTCGCTTCTATCACGTGTACGGTGCTACACGAGCATTTTTTGTTTTCAAGTATAAATTATGAATATTCAGAATATCTTGACGTCACGTCTGCATATTTTGTTCTATTTTCGTGGAGCAAATAATATCTGAATCATTCATACTAATCTGGAACTAACGTAACACGCTGTCACCATTCAAGACGGATATTAGGTCTCATTTCAGATTTCCGAGAAACTCTCAAATTAAATCCAAATAACAAGACACGTTGTTGTGAAAACACGTCGAATTAGCGAGGAAATTCGCCATTCGTCTATAGCTCTATTCGTTCAGTTCTCCATGCATCCAAATCGGAATTAGAACGAACATACGTTGTATGAAACCCATAGATATTCGTGGGAAAATGATCTGCAATAGTAAAAGAATTCCTTTTAATGACAATATTTTTAACATTTAGGATATTTATTTTGAATACACAGTTTTTTACAGGATTTCATATTTCTATTTAACTAATCCTTATTCACAAAGTTCTCTCTTTCCAGTCTGTACTTATGCCGCCAGTAAAATGAGTTAAAATAAAGCTTTCTTCATTTAAATTTATTAGTTTTTATTAGGTATATTAATCAAATTTTTTAAAGCATATATACACACACAAACTTATATATATATATATATATATATATATATATATATATATATATATATATATATATATATATATATATATATATATATATATAAATATATATAAATATATATATATATATATATATTTATATATATATATATGTATATATATATATATATATATATATATATATATATATATATATATATATATATATATATATATATATATATATATATATATATATATATATATATATATATATATATATATATATATATATATATATATATACATATATATATATATATATATATATATATATATATATATATATATATATATATATATATATATATATTTATATATATATATATATATATATATATATATATATATATATATATATATATATATATATATATATATATATATATATATATATATATATATATATATATATATATATATATATAAATATATATGTATATATATATTCATTATAATATTGTGCCCTCACTAAGCTTTCCCGAGCATTTTACAATATTTATTTTCAAAACCATAAGAAAGAAAATCGTTTATAAAATGTAATCAAATACGACATGACGGAATGATGCGATCTATTTCAAATATAACCACTTCCATTATGAATAGCTTTATACTTACAATGATTAAAGAAAACACTTCGTTTTTTACTACTTGAGTTTACATGTTTCAGAAGTTAAACTTCCATCATTCAGGTCTGCATAATAACTGAATTATACAGACCTGAATGATGGAAGTTTAACTTCTGAAACATGTAGTCTATAATAAAACTCAAGTGGTAAAAAACGAAGTGTTTTCTTTAATCATTGTAACATGTCTTACCACAAAGTTAATGCCGAAACAATAAATAAAATAGCTTTATATTTAGTTTTTTTATGATTTTATGAATAATGGAAAGAGCTTGTACATAATCAAAGTTTTTTTAACCAAAAGAAGTGTGTGTTCGGTTTTGTTTGATGTATTGGATATTTTAGTTTTATGTACATTACCATAAAGTGTGTTAATTGTGATTTATGTGATTTGCTGGGAAGTGTTTAATTGTGTTATATGTTAGTAATTCTTAAATGCATATGTCGGGATTATATTAGCATATAATTTAGTCGTTTTACTATCATAAGCTGTAATTTGTTGAATATTTCTTCTATACGAGTCCGTTCTGGAAATTTAATAATTATTTTCATTACCGATTCAAATATATATTTAAAATTCTTATCATCTGCTTTATTACTTAATAAAATAAACAGCAGATATCGTAAAGTGTTATTTAAATATATTAATCAAAATACAGGATCATCAAATTGAACTTTAACATAAAAATCAAATTAAAGACGCCATCATTAGATATTCCACAGATACAGGCTTCAAGCTTTGAATTATGAAACCAAATTTAAGATGAAAAAAAAAAAATAATAATTTTTCATGGCGCAATCACATTCCGGTTTTTTAAATTAAATATTTTTAACTTAAATTAAATATATTGAATTTCTTATTTATTTAATTTAAATAACTCCATAAATAACTAACTAACTGACCATCACGCCGCTTTATCGTAGGGGCAGGCACATTGTTGCACGTGTTTTAAATGATCACTTAACCAACCAATGACAGGTCATAAGCCCTGTGAAAACCCAGACCTCGTTATTATTCTTCATAACGAGGTCCCGGGTTGATTCTCCCCCTGGGGGTCAAATAAATATAAGTGATTTTAACACTCTAATATTTATTTAATATTACCCTGGACTGGTACCTGAAGCGGAGGGCTGATCACCTTCCCCTCTTGTTTTAACGATCAAGATAATAGTTCGTTAACATGATGCAGTGCCCTATGCACCACAGGGTACGGATGAGGGAACTTAAGAAGAATATTGAGATGTCAAAAACGCATGAATAAAATAATGAATGTAAGTGGTCAAACCCAGATTTGTGAACAAGTATTTGGACACATTTAAAATATTGTGGATAATATTTTTGTTTCAATAATGTCGGTGGGTTTCGGATAAGCACGCCTTATATTATTTATCGTATGACACAGTGCCATCTCCAAAAAGAATCGAGTGATTTATACTATTTTTATCAACAAACAAGAGATGGCACTTTACACGTTAGACTCGAAATGTCCGAGAACGTTCTCAGAATACTCGGCTAAAAATTCTACAAGAATCCCACTGTATTTGTGTGAAAAATAAGTCTAAACTATCAGGGCAGGATTAGAAACTATATTTAATAAATATAAATAAATATCTTCTTCTTCTATCCGATTTCCAAACCTATATAAATATATATATATATATATATATATATATATATATATATATATATATATATATATATATATATATATATATATATATATATATATATATATATATATATATATATATATATATATATATATATATATATATATATATATATATATAAATATATATATATATATATATATATATATATATATATATATATATATATATATATATATATATATATATATATATATATATATATGTAATAAAATACCTAGGTACCTACCTATACATTTTATTAAGTACTTACAAAAAGTACCTACATAAAACAGTTCTACCACCAGATGCCGCACGCGTCGCTCAGAATAAAACAAAAGACTTCCGATAATATTATTAACTGTCAGAATCAGATAGATAGATAGATAGATAGATATAAAAATTATTATAAAGATAAATTAAGAATAAACTTTAATTACAAAGCAACACATTGTTTATTTTATTATTATACACCCACTTTACATATTATTTACACTTAATTTTCAAAAGGAAAATATTACCACGTTATAAAACGACAATTTTGTTAATTGGAAATGGATTATGAAACATTAGATGTATTAAAACAATTACTACAATATGTTCGGAGTGAGAGAGAAAAATTAGAAGATGATCAAAGAAAACGATTAGAAGATAATCAAAGAAGACGTGGAAATCTAAGAACTAGTGTTAAAATTAAAGATAAAAGTCCATGTAAGATTTGTGAAAATTTAAATAAGGGAACTCGATATCACTCTGAAGCAACGTGCTGGTTTAAAACAAAGGAGGATGATAAGATTAATAATAAAAATGAAGATTTACAAATTACACAGAAACAGTGCTTGAAGAATGAAAATAAAAATAATGTGGAAAAAATTTCTACAAAATATAAAATAAAATATACTCCAGAAAAGAAGAATTTCGAAGCAGATTGTATGAGCAGGAATCCTGTATTAAAATCGAATGAAAATGCAGATGAACAATTAAAAGTTGTAAATTTGGTTAAATTAGAAGATATTTTAAAAGATCAGAATAAAAATGAAGACATACAAATAACACAGAAACAGTGCTTGAAAAATGAAAATAAAAATAAAGTAGAAAAAACTTCTACGAAAGATGAAATAAAATATACTCCAGGAAAGAAAAATTTAGAAGTAGATTGTCTAAGCCGGAACCCAGTTTTAGAATCGAATAAAAATGCAGATGAACAATTAAAAGTTGTACATTTGGTTATATTAGAAGATACTTTAAGAGATCTGAATAAAAATGAAGGAATTCAAAAGAAAAAAACAAATGGATTGAGAAAAACTGTGTCTACTTTAAAAGGGTCAAGAAGAAAAAAAAATACAAAAAAAAAAGAAAGAAAAAAAAGAACGGAAAAAAAGAAAAAAAGAAAGAAAGAAAAAAAGAAAGAAAAAAAAATGAAGGAAAAAAGATAGGAGGAAAAAAAAAAAAAAAAAACTTGATCATATCACTAAACTTATACCAGTCCCTTCACTACAAGAAGATGATCCGGAGGACGAGTGAAAATTTTACTATGAATTTTCATCCCCAAGGGGGGAGATGTAATAAAATACCTAGGTACCTACCTATACATTTTATTAAGTACTTACAAAAAGTACCTACATAAAACAGTTCTACCACCAGATGCCGCACGCGTCGCTCAGAATAAAACAAAAGACTTCCGATAATATTATTAACTGTCAGAATCAGATAGATAGATAGATAGATAGATATAAAAATTATTATAAAGATAAATTAAGAATAAACTTTAATTACAAAGCAACACATTGTTTATTTTATTATTATACACCCACTTTACATATTATTTACACTTAATTTTCAAAAGGAAAATATTACCACGTTATATATATATATATATATATATATATATATATATATATATATATATATATATATATATATACGTATATATGTATATGTATATATATATATATATATATATATATATACATATATATATATATATATATATATATATAAGTATTTATGTATATATATTTAATTATACCATATCCGCTCCCTAGGTGGAGCATATGGAATCCACAAACTGTCTTCAGGCTTTTCTGTCGGCTGCCAGCTCCCTTGCATCCTCCCAAGTCAGATCCGCATCCCGAAGTTCTGACGATAACTGCAGACGAATTGTCAGCAGTGGTCGTCCTGGGCGATATATGTATATATATATATATATATATATATATATATATATATATATATATATATATATATATATATATATATATATATATATATATATATATATATATATATATATATATATGTATATATATATATATATGTGTGTATATATACATATAAAGCAAATTAAAACCTATCAGTGATGGCTAAACTGGCAGTACAGAATGGAGTCCTGGTTCCCACCCTAATGTATGGAAGTCAAGCATGGGGTTAGCCAAAAAGAAGGATGAGTAGACTTAACGCAGTCGAAATGCGTTTTCTCAGACAAATGTTCGGCAAAACGTTGTGTGATAGATGTTCGAAAGTTTTATTATTTTATTTATGAGAGTGTTTTTATCATTTATACTTGAAACAGTAACTTAAGGATTATAATATATTATATAATATATAAATATGTGACTATGTTTCTGAACACAATTTAATTATATTTTTATAACTACAATAAATCCTAAATGCGAGTTGGTTTATTCAAAATTTATGTCCACAGTTACAATAATTGAAATTATTGTAACTGTGGACATAAAGTCTACAGTAATTTCATATAATTTTCAGATAAAATTTCTAGAAAAAAAAAGCGTTCGCTTTAATTAATCGTTCGCCAATTGCAAAACAAATTCAACAAAGATTCATTTTTAACTGGTCTGGGTGTTGGTGATGTATTTTTCACATTTACCTTCCCTATCCTTACTACTTTACCTGCAGACAATAATAGAGGCTTTGTACGTTTTTCTTTTTTTAAAGAAAAAAAGTTTAATTCTCTATCCGGCCCTGTTGATTGGTCACATCGAGACATTGATATCGATACAGTAGTGGGTGGCGAAACCGGTATAACGTATTGCATAACACCTCCAATACAATAGAGTGTCCGACGATCAATGAGACGAATATTCTTCTTCATCTATGTTAAGATGTCAAAATGTTTTAATAAAGCGCTTTTTACAAGTTGGTATAGTTATTGTTCTGACGACTAATAACTAACTAACTAACTAACCATCACGCCGGGGGTAGGCAGAGAGAATAGAGCGCCATACCACTCTATCCTTGCAAACATTCTTCGCCTCTTCCACGTTCATGCATCTCCTCATACATACCCGCCGATTGTGACGACTCCTAACCTGACCACTTTCAAGTAATTGGTATACCTAATCGTGCCATGTTTTTCTCGGTCTTCCTCTGCTTCTTTTCGCGCTAACGTTCGACTCATAAATTTGTTTTACCGTTCTTTCCTCACTCATTCGTTCTACATGTCCAAACTATCTCAACACACCTTTCTTAATTTTATCGATAATGCTTATCTCAGCTTTGCATTCCTTCCTTATTTCACTATTCGCACATCTATCATACATCGTTTTGTCGCACATTCTTCTGAGAGATCACATTTCGACTGCATTCAGTCTACTTTCATCCTTCTTTTGCCAACTCCATGTTTCACTTCCATACATCAGAGTTGAAACCAGGACTCCGTTGTGCACCGCCAGTTTAGCTGATAGGTTTTTATTTGCTATAACTGATTTCAGTGCACCATTCACTTTGTTCCCAGCATTCACTCTCCTTTCTATCTGACGACTAATAAGTCGGTAAAAGGTAAAGGAATTATGACACCAATCTTTGTTTATTTATGTTGAACAAATTTACGATGTCGAATGAGTGCAAATCAAGTTTGTGAGTTGCTAAGTGCACCGGTTTTATAGCGTGACGTCATAACGGAGCAACATCGGCAATCATATTTGATCGATATGACCAGATTTACAATTTTTTCTTCGCCTGTGTTGAGATATACAAAAAAATCGTACAAATAACTCCAAATAACTAAAAAATAGAACAAAATCTAGATTTTTTTAGCAAATATTTAGAAGCTAAATAAGGAAAGAACGCAAAGCTGAGATAAGCATTATCGATCAAATTAAGAAAGGTGTGTTGAGATGGTTTGGACATGTAGAACGAATGAGTGAGGAAAGAACGGTAAAATAAATTATGAGGCGAATGTAATTGAAAAAAGGAGCAGAGGAACACCGAGAAAAACATGGGACGATCAGGTATGCCAAATACTTGAAAGTGGTCAGGTTAGGAGTCGTAACAATCGGCGGGTATGTATGAGGAGATGCATGAACGTGGAAGAGGCGAAGAATGTTTGCAAAGACAGTGGTGTGGCGTTCTATTCTCTATGCCTACCCCTGGCGTGATGGTTAGTTAGTTAGTTAGTTTAGATTTAGACACTCAAAATACTGTCCATATTTTCATCTCAACACACCTATTCACCTTTATTGAGGTATCAATTTAATCTAAGGTAATATATTAAAGCATGACACAAGTACATACTGTATTAAAACATTGTCTTCTTAAATGAAAATAATCTGTTTTTACGTGCAATTTATCCGATTGGAATATATTTGTGCTGTCAAAGACGTCAGCATAAAAATGGCTCTGACAGCAAAATGACATTTATATTTTCTGCAGCTTACCGCTACATTTTGCCGAGAAACGTTCAACAATACAGTGATGCCTCGCGTAACGAACTTTCCGTTCGTCCACTACGCACCTCACACAACGAGCTTGGCTTCACACAACGGACTGTGTTGAATTTCATTTCGCCGATCGAACGCTCGAAAGCCGCCCGCAGCCAATTCACTTGTACAACGTTACATTTTTAATGATGGCACGGAGAAATGCAAGAGGACTATCACCAGATTGGTGAAATCAATTTCAAATTGATTTCACCGATCTGGTGGAGTCTTGAATTTTGTACCTTATGTAGCATAGTTTAATTTCACTTTTAATTTTTACTTCTAATTTTTATTTTTATTTTTCTTATTTCATTACTTTTAATTGTTATTACCCTTTTTTTACAGCCAAATTTCTATTCTGTTTATATGTGTTTAACCTGCACCATTATTGTTTCTGTAAGCTTGTTGTGTTCTCATCTAATTGATGAAAAACATTGAAACAATTTGTATTGCACTGTATTTCATTTATTGTTATATGTTTTTCATTGTTTATGAACCATGAATAAATATACAAACATTGAGCTGACGACTGAAGAGCTCCAAGCACTTCTGGTCCAGCATCATGATGAAGCTCAAGAGGAAGCTTCATCTGACAACGGGAGGAGCAATCAAGTCGAGCAATCTCAACTGCTGCCATCGAAGATGTCCTGCCCAAATGGGGTAAGATTCAGGAGTTTACCAACACTCACTATCCAAACCCAGCTGAGGCCGACAGGATCAACCATCTCAACAATGACACATTTTTTTCAAGAAAGGTTTTTCAAGAAACCAGCAGCCAAGAAGCAAAGGATGGAACAAACGGATTTGACCCTGCAAGCCTCAGTAGCTTCTCGTTAATCTGAGTAAAAAATAATCAAGTAAAAAACCTAAGTTTCTTGTTTTATTAAAGTTTAACTTGGTAAATACCATTATTTCTTAAAATTGCGCCACGTGTTTCGATGCATTCCGCACCATTTTCAAACACCGTATGTGAAGCTAAGTCTAATGTCCTTGGGACGTTGAAGGATGATGAGGGGGTAGGAACTGTTTCTTTTTTGTCTTTGTTTATAAATTTTTTATCAATGGGAAATAGACAAAAGGGGGGAGGCTTTAGACATTTTTTTTATGTTACATTATTTTATACTTCAGAACGATTTTTTAAACGTATATTGTCATATTATATTTTTGATATTGAAATCATTGACTGATTTTTAGTTAAGATTTTTAGATTTTGATTCTAAATTATATTTAATAAAATAGAACATAAAAATTTAATTTGTACCAATTGTTTCGCCTTATTATGGCATTATCAAACTACTGTCATTATCAAACTATAATAGTTTGATAATGCCATAACAAAACGAAAGAATTGCCAGAAAATTTATTTTTATGTTTTTTTTATAAAAAAATATAAGTAACTATAAAAATTAGTGTTTGATTTTAATATTTCATATGTAAATTAAAATAAATTTATACAAATTACGCGACAAATTTTTAAATAAATGTTTCGTTATATGAAAATTCGTTTCACATAACGAATTCTTCGAATTAAATACGTTACGCGAGGCATCACACTTTAGCCTTTTTAGAGAAAATAAATAAAACACGTTACATCAACCCCTGCCCTCCACCCTTCAGCGTCTGAATTAAATGGCAACTCAAAGCGTCTGCTGCATAAAAATCGTATTGAAATTTTGCTACAAGTTATGAAAAATAATTTTCAAGATTTCATAAAAATAATTTGAATACCACAAAAACAGATTTTTTAAGAATTATAAATTTACAGGGAAAACAAAATGAATATTTAAATCTGAAGAAAAAAAAACTGTTTACATCTTCAGTTGAATTTCGAATGACGGCTATTTGACGTCCGCTCGAGTGCTTATCTATTGAGCTATAGAGTCTCATAGAAAAAAAAAACAACCACCCAACCATCACGCCGCTTTCCCGTAGGGGTGGGCAGAGAGAATAGAACGCCACGCCAATCTGTATTTGCAAACAATCTTAATCTATTGCACATTTTTGCGTCTCCTCATATATACCCACCAATTATTCCGACTCCCGACCTGACTGCTTTCAAGTATATGCCATACTTGATAATGTAAAGTTTTTCTCGGTCTTCGTCTGTTCCTTTTTCCAACTATGTTCCAATAATAAAACGTGTGACGTGTGAATCGAATGAGTGTAGAACGAATCTCTCTAACCCTTATCCGCACCCCAACGGTGCATGGGGCACTGCATAATATAAATTTAGTGTTATCTTGATCGTAAACACATGAAGGAAAAGTGATCAGCCCTCCGCTTCAGGTCCTGGGTGATATTGAATAAATATTAGAGTGAAAAAATCGCTTATATTTATTTGACCCCCCCCTGGGAGTCGAACCCTAGACCTCCAGACGTTAGCCGAGCGTGCTGACTATAACACTACAAAGGTGGACAAAAAGAAGAACGAATAGTAAAATTAATTTGGTAATAGAAGCAGAGGAAGACCGAGAAAACTTGACATGTTTAAGCAGTTCCACAAACTTCCACTTCCGCATGGTAGTATGCATGTAGTGGCTTCACTTGGCATGTGTTGTAATTGGTCAAGTCAGGAGTCGGAATAATTGGCGTGTATGCATGAGGAGACGCATGAATGTGGAAGTGGCGAACATTGTTGGCGAATGTGCAAAAACATATCGATGTGGCGTTCTATTCTCTCTGCTAACCCCTGCGGTGAAGCAGCGTGGTGTTTAGTAATTTACTTAAAATATGTATATATTATTCTTAAATCGTGTAGTTAGCGTCGCGAACCCTACACTGCCACAACTTCATTCCTGATTTCATAAACGATTCATGCAGTATGTTGAAATATTTAATTAAATTAATCTTATATCATTTAGATTGGATATTTATGTACGAATACATTTTCGCCTTGTCAAATAATTATATTAAATACTACCAATATTTAAAATAAACAAATTTCGTATGGATGAAATTAATATGAGTTTCATTTAAATGAAATTTGTATTAAATCATATCGTTTACGTATAAACTAGTATTATAAATAGGGTGACATGATCAATTATCGACAGTGTTCCAGTTATTGACAGCTCTGAGGTCGGATTTGCTCAAGCGTAAAAAATGTGCATCATCAATTTCAGTGCTTTAAATATCCTTCGTAATGCCCGAAGAGGTAAATTTATCTAAATTTTTTTTAGAAAAGGAGGTATATATTAGTTTTAAGTGGTTAATATACAATGTGTGTGGGCATAATAAGAAATTAAGTATTTTAAATTTAATTTATTTGATTACATTCAAACTCTAGATTTGGCTTTTAAGTTTTACTTGGTAAGTACCACTATTTACCGAATAAAATAGTGGAATTTACTACGTAAGACTTAGATTAAAAATTGATAGATTTTTACCGTAAAGTGACTGCCGAATCAATTAAAGCCCAGCATTCGTTTAGCCGCAACATAATTTTCTCTAAATCTAGGTAACATTTTACGTAATTATTTTTTTTCTTAATCCATCATTTTTGGATTGAAAAAATAAGTTTTTCTTCGAATTAATTATAGTATATGGTTTTGGAAAAAAAAACAATACAGAAACGGTGTTTTTGTAGCAAAAAAAAATTGCGATAAATGTTACATGGGTTTGAAAAAAATTAAGTTGCGGTTTATCGTATATGGGGTCTTATTAGTTTAAATTTATATTTTTGACAGTTTATAATTGGTTGCTCTACCCTTTTATTGTTTCCGTATGATTTCTATACAGATGGTCACAAAATTTAATATACGTATATCCAGTCACCGCATTTCCGAGAGCAATTCAAGCCGAATGTCAATTATGTTGCTCCGGGATCTGTGTTGCCGTATTTATGGAGATATCTGGCTGCATAAATTTAATCGGCTAAACAGGTACCCGCTCGTCCACTGGCAACAAAGCATTGTTTGAATATTTAAATTTTGAATGACGTATTTGTAATATTGCAACACTGAATATTGTCGCACGGAATGCGGTCATTGGAAGCGGTCAAGTACATAATTAATGTTTTTTTATTAAGTTGGTACCTACTTTGTTTATTAAATTTATTATAATAAGTAAACTTTATAAAATATTAAGGTATGTAAACGAAAAGAAATTAAAATGGGGTTTGCAAACTGAAAATGGTAATAAAAAAAAGAAAAACCTTACTTACACATATTTTTTCTGGATGGGAATTGCATTTATTATTTTCCTTGCTTTTAATATACAAGGTTTATAGATTAAAAGTGGATTTTTGTTTGTTCTTACAATTTTTTTTAAATTTTAATCTGTATTAGGAACAAGAGGGTTGTGGGCTAATCAGGAACTTCTCAGCATTTGTATATCTTTAAAACCACGCGTAACATGCTTAATATAAAATAATCAGTAAAAATGTACTAGCTGCCTTATGTCAGTCTATTCTAAAGAATGGGATTATTGGTTGGGGTGGTACGAGTAATGCATTATTACATAGTATTATTGTTGCCCAAAACACAATATTGAAAAGAATGTGTTAAGTTCCGAGACGGTTCCACAGAGAAAATAATCAACAAACTACAAATGATGACAGTCAAACAAATAGATACTAAAGCGATCATTACATATCGCTCACTCCTTTCAAGAACGTCATAAATCAAAAAACTTGATTTTTCAGGAGAACGTTTTTTAAGTTTAAAAATATAATACAATGTATTGAAAATAAATATCAATCAACTTACTGAACTTTTTACTGTACAACAGATCTTTTTAAGCTAAACCTGAAGGTTTCTTCTCCATTTGAAAAATATTAGTTTATTTAAAAAAATAATAATTAGTCCGCCTCCGTAGTGTAATGGTCAGCACGCTCGGCTACCGTTCTGGAGGTCCCGGGTTCGATTCCCAAGGGGGGTAAAATAAGTATAAGTGATTTTTTCACTGTCATATTTATTCAATATTACCCTGGACTGGTACCTGAAGCGGAGGGCTGATCACCTTTCCTTCATGTGTAAACGATAAAGATAACACTGCGTTTATATGACGCAGTGCCCTATGCACCATTGGGGTGCGGATAAGGGTTTATTATTATTATTATGAAAAAAATAATTAAACAATACATTTTCTTTAAAATGCAAAAACAACACTTTCTGCCCTGTAGCGGGTAAATATTAAGTTAAAATTATGCTTCTTTTGCTGGAATAAAGTACATTTTCTGGGCATTCCGAAAATATGCACAACTGAAAATTGTCGATTTTTTATTTATGACGTTCTTGAAAGCAGTGAGCGATATGCATTTAAGAATTAGTATATTTATATAGTATATCTCATCTGTGGGAGTTCGTTTGAGAACATTAAGAATTATTTTCATTGTTGATTTATATATATTTAAAACTCTTATCAACTGATTTATTACTTAATAAAATAAATAGCGGTTCCGTAAAGCATTTTTTTACATATATTAATCAAAATGCAGGATCATTAAATTAGTGCCTCTAACAAAAAATCAAATTAAAGACGCCATCATTTGACATTATATTGATACCAGCTTCAAGTTTTGAATAATTAAACCATATCTAAGTTTAGTTTTTTGCACGTTACCATAAAGTGTGTTAATTGAAATCAAAGAAAGTTAAAAAAAAAACAAGTATGCATGGTATATTTTAGTCTCGTATTTAATTGGAGTTTTCTAATTATCTAAAGACACGTGCTCTGACCACCAAAACTTCTTTCCATATTCTAACCTCCCCTCCGAGACTCTCTTTTCTCATCTTCATTTCCCTCTTTTTTCTACCTGTATATTCAAACTGCATTTCTTAACCTGTTTCCTGAAAACCTGAATCCAGGGGAGTGATTTAAAAAAAAATGGAGACCAGTTAGGTCATGTTATCTTATCAGCTCGCAACCATCATATACCACGCAATAAATTGATTTTTCAAACCCAAGTAACATTTAACGTAATATTTTTTTTGCTTGGAAAACCGTTTTTGTATTGAAGAAATAAGTTTTCCTTCAAAATAAATATATGGTTTTGAAAAAAAAGGTATCGAAAGATAAGCATATCGGCTGTCCAAAGTCAAAACACAGTAAGGGAAATTTTTTTGAAGATTTTTTTTTTTGCATTTTCGATTAAGTAGATTCTACTTAGTCCAAAAATACAAAAAAAATACTACAAAAAAATTGTCCCTTACTGTGTTTTAAGTTTGGACGGCCGAAATGTTCAATTCAATATAATATATTGTATTATTGTATTATAACTAAACAACTAATCATCCCGCCGTTTCCACGAAGGGGTAGGCAGAGAGAATCGAACGCCACACCACTCTGTCCTTGCAAACATTCTTCGCCTCGTCTACTTTCAAGCATCTCCTCATACATACCCGACGATTATTACGACTCCTCACCCGGCCGCTTTCAAGTATTTGACATACCTGATTGTGCCAAGTTTTCCTCGGTCTTCCTCTATTTCCAACTACATTTGCCTCATAAATTTGTTTAACCGTTCTTTCCTCATTATTATATTGCATTATTCAAATAGATGTTAAATTCATTATAATACGAGGGTGTATTTGCAAAAAATGTAACTTGAAAATATGTAATTTTGACTTAATTACTGACAGCATTATAATTTTTTTAACGTTCTATCAACTGGCAAAATATACTAAGTAGTTTGAAATGTCATATTTATGTGGTTTTAAAATAAAATTCAACTTTAAGTTTAATAGCGAGTATTTTATTCAGGCTAAAAGTTTTAACTAACAAGAATTATTCAAACAGGGATTTTAAAGATAACTTTTTTTTTCAATATATATATTTTTTTTAATATATGCGAAGACACGTGCGGCCTCTCGCGCAGTCAGCGGCTTACTGAATTGAGAATTGTACGTTTGCGTATATGTAACCCCCTTCATAAGTATTTTTTAATGACATAATAGCTTTAACTTACAAGGATTATTCAAACAGGTATTTTAGAGATAACTTCTTTTTTTAATATGTATTCTAAAAAATATATATATGCGAAGACACGTGTGGCCTCTCGCGCAGTTGGCGGCTTACTGAATTGTGAATTGTATGTTTGCGTGTATGTAAACCCCTCAATAAGTGTGTTTTTTACGCCATTGATTGAATTTATTTGTCAGTATATTTTTGTATTCGCCATTAATTTGTGGAATAGTGCACAAAACCTAAGAACACTTTATGGAAAAGATCGGATTGGGGGGTTGAAAAAGCCCCCGATTTCCACCCCAAAGGACAGTGAATAGGGGGATAAACTTAAATTTAAAATATGAAAATCACGTCCCGCGGTACTTACAGTGGAAAATTACATCCTTACCCTACTAATTTTCAACCTACGATTTATTCAAATCACATTTTTTGTTGGTCGAGCGAATATTTTTGCTTTCATTTTTAAATCATTTTCCTTATCCACCGCTTTTGATACACAAAAATTTTAAAAAAATATATTTTTCGAATCAAAACAATATTGCGACGTACATCTTGAACGTTTTTATGACAAATTATTTTTTGAAATCTCATCAAAGATGAAGAAGAATATGGAAGTCTGGGCATTTACGGGGCTGACGACCGTCATAGGCTGGTTTAAGTGATCACTTTACACACGTGTAACATTCACCAATTCTATCCATTATTGAAGTTCTATATATATATATATGAACCAACTTTAAAACATTATTCTTGAATTACTAGAACTTCACTAGAGACATCTATTGGTGAGATGAAAAGAAGCTTTTTATTGAAAATGCCCCTTGAATGTCCAGACTTCCATATTCTTCTTCATCTTTGATGAGATGTCAAAAAGTAATATGAAAATAACTCCTGTAATTGGAGATAATCCAGATTTTATGAACAAGTATTTGGACACACTCAAAATGTTGTTTTTATGACATGTTTTTCTCGATCTTTCTCTGCTTTCATTTCCAACTACATTTTTTAAATTATTTTTTTACTGTTATTCGATTCACACGCTTAAACCATCTCAACATACCATTCTTTATTTTTTCGATTATGCTTATCTCAGCCTTACATTCTTTCCTTATATCACAATTTGAACATACATCTTACATATATCTTACATTATCATATATCTTACATTGTTTTGCAGCACATTCATTTGAGAGTTCGGCGTGATGGTTAGTTAGTTAGTTAGTTAATTAATATCAAGATTTCAATGATATTGAGAATATATTTTTTTAAATTACCTAATGCCCAAGTGACTCTGAAATCTAGCTACGGCTTATGCAACACCGCTTATCATGACCCTACTCAGGCTTCAACTTTTTAAGTTTTAAAGCCTTTGCCTACCCTTGAGTGGATTAACTTTATATGTTTAAAGTTACTATAATTTCATGTAATTCATGGGCGAAAATTCTAGGCAAAAATACTCGCCGTGAGATGATAATATCACGTAATGGTTTAGGTGATCACTCTAGTATTCACATTCCCAAACCACCTCAATACACTTATCTTAAATCATCTTGCATTCATTTCTATTTCATATAAATAACTCAATTTCACTGCAGTTCCGAAAGCAATATCATTCGAATAAAATGCATAGAAAAGATGTTGTTTACACCAATTCTAGTGCATCGTTTATTGTTACAATGCAGAAAGCGACTGCACATCTAATTGAATTTAAAAGTACGTATCTACATACATATATCTACGATCAAAAGGGTTCAATTACCTCTTGTTTGTTACATACGGAGCTGCTATTCGCGTAACAAAGAGGGAATGCATCACAACACATGGCTTTGATAAAATGCACGTGCATTTGGAATTCCGTCGCAGTCTCTTGTGTGAAAAGCGTTTAGCGATTGAAAGGCAAATTGCCTCAACCCCCAAAGGAATCCATTGGCTACTGAACTGTTCAGAGTATCAATGTGACAGATTGTGAAACGACACATTATAGAAATGTTATTTTTTTATCATCGTGTCAGGTCTTCCGGACGTCGACTATCTTACTTACTTATTTACTTCAGCTTTCTTTTTGTGATCAATATTAAACAAAGGCCTCCCTCTTGGACTTCCACAGTTGTCTGTTGGAAGCGACTCTCTTCCAGTGCAGGCCCACCACTTTCCTAATGTCATCGACCCATCGTCTGGGATCTACCCAATGTTCTAGGCCTCCAGTCAAGCACTTTTTTCGTCCATCGATCTTCAGACATACGTGCTACATAGCCTGTATGTTATAATAATTGTTTATAAAATTACTATACTACATATGCGCGCGGTTTCATACTGTTTTTGGGCGTTTCCATTCGTAGTTGCTACGCAATGCAAATAAAAATAGCATTTAGGAGTAAGGGAATGTAATTTACTATTAGTATTTTAATATTTTAATGTTTTATAATAAAATAAACCCTGATGATGACAAGGTTCTTGTTGAAACCGGTCGGTTAAAGTGTACTTATAAATAAAAAGTGGTTAAAACAAAGTTGTTTGATTTTTTTAAAGTTTAAATTTGCCACAAAGTATCTGCGGAAAACATTCAAGAAATGATAGTAATTGTCCTTATCTTGGGCAGCTCAGCGTTTTGATCTCCAACCAATCTCGTTTATTCCACAGCCAGATCTGCCTTCTGGCCACATCTCGTCAACCCTGTATTAGATGCAATAGCTCGTATTTCTCTCATCTAAACACATGCCCCAGATAGGACACTTTCTGGACTTTGATATCAGTCAGCAACTGTCTTCCTACTCTTGCTCTTTGGAGGACATTCACGATGCTGAAATGAGCATGCTTTTTTCTACCAAAGTATGTTCCCATGGACAGCTAAACGCACCAAGGAGTCCATTTATCAGGAGTTACACTTGGATGTCTTGACTCTGGTCAGTGTCTGTACACGATGGATTCTTCAGTTCTTTGGACACGTTGCGCATGGTAATGACAATAGCCTGGAACAACTGGTTGTGATTGGTAGCCTGGAGAGGAAGATCCCCACACGATGGACCAATCAAGTTAAGACAGCAGCAGGCACCTTGGTGGTTAGATCGCTACGTACAGCACAGTCAAGGGATATCTGGAAGAGAGTCATTGCTTCAAAGGATCATAACCCTCGGTTATGAGGAGTAAAACAGAAATAACGTTCACACATGCTACTAATTAGCAATTGCTAAATAATAGTGTGCTAATCGAAATGAGCAGGCAAAAACACTTACGCACATGCTACTTATTTAGCAATTGTTCAAAATGGCATGCTTTTGTGATAATTTTAAACATATCTATCGTAATGTTTTACTAAGATACTTTGCGGCACATTTTATAAACTTTATAAAATAAAACAATTTTTTTTACCACTTTTTATTGGTACTTTTTTCTCTCTAACCGGTTTCAACAAGAACCTTGTCATCATCAGGGTTAAACATGTACTAATTCTAAAACACACAATTATCTCCACCATAAGGCAGAGAAATGGTTAAATGTTAACAGTCATATTCCAGAATAGTCTAAATATGTTTATCTTAAAACAGTCTAAAGGATTTTGTTTACCATCTTTATTTTAAGACATGAGTAATGAAAATAACACGTGAATCGAGTTTAGCATCAAAAAGATACAATATATATATTTCGCTGTCATATTTTCCCATATTTTATCCTCCCCAACACACATACGGTAAACAGTTGCCATTAGGCACACACTCGCCTGCTTGACTGTGTGTGTTTTGCAATTTACCGCCGTAAATCCAATGCGTTGCTAACAGATTTGGGGAGAAATATTATGGAAATATATCGAGAATCCAATAACGACAGACCAAACAATATAAACTAGAATTTAGTGCTGATGTGTTTACAGGATTTATCTTGAAATAATGTAAACCGCTACACTGACGACAAGAGCTAAATAAATAGATCTCCCGCCTAGATGAAAAACGAAATAGATAATGTAACGTTCAAGACAAAGGTGACCGATGTTGTTCAAACTGTGTATAGCGTAAATTCTAATATAACCTAAGAATTCTAATATAACCTAAAAATAATATTCCTCTAATTAACAACCAAATAAATTTTACATATAGTCCATTGTTGGATTCGACATCGGTTAAGCACGATTCGTCAGTATCCAATTCGAACCCCACCCACTCCTTTCATCCTACGATTATATAAGTTGATTCGATTCAGGTATAATTTTATTGCACGTTTAACCTCGGCTCGTAATGCATGTCTGTATGTGGTCTTCGGGTCGACCAAAAATCGCATGTGTTAGACATTTTGTGTAGTTTTGAGTGTGTAAATGGTGCTATGGTGGTGAAGGGTAGTATTGTTTGCATGCTGTGTTAGTGATTGTCCTGACGAAGAGACGGGTACGTCTCGAAACCGGTAGACGTAAAAATCTCGGTGAGTGGAGATATACTAATTTCATTAACATGTTTGTAAAAAAATAAATAAGTAAAAATGACTAACCACACAGTAAATGCTTTAAATATTAATAACATTGAGAATATTATAACCTAAGAGTTTATCGATTCTAAAGTAAAGTTGACGCTTTAAATATGTATTGTAGATAACTTTAAGAAAAGGCCAAGAGCAAAGGCATCGCGATAGTTAGTTAGTTAGTTTACATCAGAAATTGTACTGTATATATTTTTTCTTTTCATTAACTGATTCCGCAGTCACATTGTGGTAATATCTATTCATTTCGATTTAAATTTTTACTTGGTAAATACCACTATTTCACAAAGTCTATTTGTGACACGTGTTTCGATGCATTCCGAATCATTTTCAAGTACCATATTCATTCTTTTCCATTTACTTTCAGGCTGAGTCACAACAATTTGTGGACGGGTACGACTTTTATATAAAAAATCAAATCTAGGAAAAAAAATAATGACAAATAAAATATGTACCGTTTTTAAATCTTGAAAATTAAACCTTTCGCATTTAGAATCATATATTTCAGATAACCTGAATGTTTGAATGAACGCTAAGAAATAGCAACAAACAGTTGTTGTTATTTTTATGACAACAAAACTAATATATCGCTCACTCCTTTCAAGAACGTCATAAATCAAAAAACGTGATATTTCAGAAGAACGTTTTTAGAGATTAAAAATATAACACAATGCATTAAAAATAAATATCAAGCCACTTATGTAACTTTTTACTGTCCAACAGATCTTTTTAGGTACAATCTAAAGGTTTTTTCTCCATTTGAAAAATATTTAGTATATTTAAAAAAATAATTAAACAATACCTTTTCTTCAAAATGCAAAAACAACACTTTCTGCCCTGTAGCGGGTAAATATTAAGTTAAAAATATGCCTCTTTTGCTGGGATATAGTACATTTTGTGGGCAACTGAAAAATGACGAAAGGAGTGAGCGATATGGTATGTCATATAGTCACAAGACATTTGATTCAATCATCCATAAAGTCATTAAAAAAGAAACTAAATATTTAAAAACTATTTATAAATGGATAAAGGATGTGAGTAGATCCAAAATAGATCGCATCATTAGGCCATCGCTGATTGCATGTCATAAACAATTTTCTTTTCATAAAGTTTTATGAAATTCATGAAGCGACGCGATGGTTAGTTAGGTTTTTTATTGTATGAAGGCAAGGATATCACGCCCGCACTTCAGGTACCAATTCAGGATAATATTAAACTAACATTAGAATAATAAAAAATATTTTTTATTTATTTATGTAGAGCAACAGGGTTAAACCATTATACGTACGTAGGTAATTTTTTTTTAAAATAAACTTCCGGAAAATTTAAAATCTTTAAACTAAAATAATAAAAAAAACATATTTAAAAATAAAAACAAAAAGACTCACCCCTACCTAGACTCCATACCAAACAATATATTTTTTTTATTTACTTTGTTAATTTATAATTTTAATTTTAATTTACTTTGTTTTAAAAAAACAATAATTGTAAAACGAACTCCCTCTCTAAACACAAGTATCTACTTTATTAGAGAGGTAGAAACGTTATATTTGAAATGTATTGTAAATTTGCCAACTATTTCGTATTATTTAAATATATATTTTGTAAAAAAAAACTTTCAATTTTGACCTCCCATGGAAATCGAACACAGGAGCTTCAGCGCGGTAGCCAATCGCGCTGCCCGCTACACCATAGATGAGGACTGGGGTGATATATTCCTTTAGCTAGGGTAAATAAGCTTATATGAAGACAGAATGGAAAGTCTACGGAGATACGAAATACGAGTGTCGGAATATAATATATTATTACTTTCGGGCGAAAAAGACTACGAGACTGGGCAAAGAGATTTATGAACAACCGCAAAAAATCCCTTCTACACACGTTCATATGTAGCTTCAGACAAAAACAAGTGGAAAATTCCCGACGGACAACAACCTATGCTTGTCTAAAAACATATTATATTGTACAAAGCTACATCCGATTTCGTACGAACAATGTAATAAACAATATATATATATATATATATATATATATATATATATATATATATATATATATATATATATATATATATATATATATATATATATATATATATATATATATATATATATATATATATATATATATATATATATATATATATATATATATATATATATATATATATATATATATATATATATATATATATATATATATATATATATATATATATATATATATATATATATATATATATATATATATATATATATATATATATATATATATATATATATATATATATATATATATACATACATATCGCTCACTCCTTTCAAGAACGTCATAAATCAAAAAACTTGATTTTTCAGAAGAACGTTTATAATGTTTAAAAATATAATACAACGTGTTAAAAATAAATATCAAGCCACTTATGGTATTGAACTTTTTACTGTGCAACTGATCTTTTTAGGGTAAAACCTGAAGGTTTTTTCTCCATTTGAAAAATATTTTGTATTTTTAAAAAAATAATTAAACAATACCTTTTCTTCAAAATGCAATAACAACACTTTCTGCCCTGTGGCGGGTAAATATTGAGTTAAAAAAATGCCTCTTTTGCTGGGATATAGTACATATTATGGGCATTCCGAAAACATGCACAACTGAAAATTGACGATTTTTGATTTATGACCTTCTTGAAAGGAGTGAGCGATATGATTGACGCCATTTGCAAAATATAACATTTTCCGATGAGGTGATTAATTTTGAGCTACACTGTACATTCTATAAAATGAATTACAAAACATTATGTTTTGTTCTGTGATACGATTGAAATTCCTCGAATCGTACAATTACGACTGTTTTGCTTGGCGACATTGTTTTTCAATGTAATCACATTTATTTAGGTTACTGTGTATTACTGCTTGTTTTTCCCGACTCAATTTGAATAGTCCTATTATTTTTATTCGCTGTAACGTGACTGACCACCACGCTACAATTATGGTGCTCAGGACAAAAGAGATCCATACTTTAAATAAAATTACGTAACTTACTGAAGCTGATGCATAAGAAAGAAAAGGTGCTCTATTTTATTTGAATTGTGAAAAATTATTAACAAATCTGTTTATTACAATAAAATATGATTTTTAACAAATCCCTTTTATATTATTTGTTTCAAGTAGTTAAATAAAAAATAAACGTATGTTTATAGAGGAGATGAAGTCCGCCTCCGTGGTGTAATGGTTAGCGTGTTTAGCTACCGTGCTGGAGGTCTTGAGTTCGATTCCCAGGGGAGGTCGAAAATAAATAGTATTGATTTTACATTCAAATTTGTTTTTAATATTATTCTGGACTGGTTCCTTAAGCGCAGGAGTGATCACCTTGCCTTCATCTGTTAACGATCAAGATAATACTGCGTCAATACGATGCAGTGCTCTATGTACCGTTGGGTGCGGATAAGGGTTTAAAAAACACAGGAGATGAATTAGACCAAAAGTCATCGAAAATACAGAATACGATGAGTGATAAGGAGAGAGTTACAAAATACGTGTTCACAACATTTTGCGTGTGTCCATATCCTGGTTCTTATTTATATTATGCGTGTGTCCATATCCTGGTTTTTATTTATACTACTATAAGAAATTTAGCCTACAATGAAAGTAAAATTTTCGCTGAATGGTCTGTCTTGAGATACATAGAATTATTATTTCACTAGGCCGTTTTAAAATTTAGGCAGGAACTTCGCGAAATTCACTAACTACCTCTAAATCCATTTAACATTTTATCACTTTCTTTGTGTTCAAAATTTCCCCAAAGGCTACGTTCTTCTACCGCCTTCCTTCAGAGTTCTGTTATTTTTCGCAAACATCAAAATAATTTAAAGTGATAATTTAATTTAGAACACGAACGAATTATATGGGATTTTTATATTATTGCTTGTTACGCAAATCAAATAATGCAAAACATTTTGTAAAAATATTTTTGCGTGATCTTTGAGTGAATAAGTAATCTTAGCGATTTTAAAAAATCTGAAGTAAAACATTTTTTAAATATAATTACTATTTTTTTATTTATTATTTATTTTATAAATACATAGATACATTCATAGATACATATTTATTTCATATATACATTTACTATACCGCTCACTCCTTTCAAGAACGTCATAAACATAAATCACAAAAATCGTCAATTTTCAGTTGTGCATGTTTTCGGAATGCCTAGAAAATGTACTATATCACAGCAAAATCGGTATATTTTTAACTTAATATTTACCTGCTACCGGGCAGAAAGTGTTGTTTTTGAATTTTGAAGAAAAGGTATGGTTTAATTTTTTTTTTTAATAAACCAAATATTTTTCAAATGGAGAAAAAACCTTCAGATTTTATCTAAAAGGGTCTGTTGCACAGTAAAAAGTTCAATAAGTGGCTTGATATTTATTTTAATACATTATAATATATTTTTAAACTTTAAAAACGTTCTCCTGAAAAATCAAGTTTTTTGATTAATGACGTTCTTGAAAGGAGTGAGCGATATGTATTACGGCTCTTTAGGCATGGCCTGTGTTGAGCCGAATACTAACATGTTAATACAATTTTTATATTTTTATTTTTTTTTTTTTTTTATTTCTTTTTTTTTTTAATTAATAGATTATATACAGTACATACAGGAAATTAAAATGTAACTTTGTTTTAAAAGCACTATCAATATTTTATTATAACTTAATTATAATGTCTACATATTTCGAAGTTAACCGCTTCTTTATCAAGACTGATTAATACTAAAACACTATCTACTTAACAAAATTCTAAATATTTTGACGGCTAGGCAAAGGAGCTTGGGTAGATTTCAAGTGGCTTTATTTGTTTTGTGTTGATTGGCAGTCACAGTCAAAAAGAGATCGGGGATGATGAGATGATTGGAAACATATTTAATAACGAACTTTTAGAAAAATCATTTACTTGTGTATTTATTAGTTGTAAAATATTATTATTTGCCTTTTTTATTTCTTATATTTCTAAGTAACCTAATTTCAGTCTAGTGTTAATCAGTCTTGATAAAGAAGCGGTTAGCTTCGAAACCGGTAGTAAAGTTATAATAAAATATTTATAGTGATTCTAAAACAAAGTTACATTTTAATTAAAAATGGAAAATCACAAAGTGCTTCAAATATAAATTTTAAAAATAAAATAAATGAGTGAAAGCAATTTTAATTAACATACTTATAAAACAAAGTAAAAATAAATAAGATATGACATGTCCAACACATTTTGTTGGACCGATTGCCACATATGGGTCAAATCTTTTCTAAGAACTTCAGAAATGATGACATTCAGGCGCATAACCGGAAACACGTTAAGAGACCGAATAAGGAACGCGGAAATTGGGAAAATGTGTAGTACGGAGGATATAATGCATCGAAACACGTGTCACAATAGATTTCAAGAAATGATGCAGAATGCATCGAAACACGAGCAACAATCGATTTGAAGAAATAGTGGTATTCAACAAGTAAAACTGAATCCTGGAATACTAATATAAGAATATCTGCTTAGTAAAAAGCTTCTTTACATCACCAATAGATGTCTCTAGTGAAGTTCTAGTGATTCAAGAACAAGGTTTCTAAATTGGTTCATATATATAGAGCTTCCAAGATTTTGAGTAGTGTGGTTGTCAATAATGGGTAGAATTGGTGAATGTTACACGTGTGTAAAGTGATCACTTAAACCAGCCTATGACGGTCGTCAGCCCCGTAAATGCCCAGACTTCCATATTCTTCTTCATCTTTGATGAGATGTTAAAAAATAATAAGTAAAAGTGAAATTAACAATGCGTAATAATAATAATAAATTTGGATAATTTATGTAGCGCCATTTTCATAAAATACTACCTCAAGGGCGCTCAACGATGGATATAACCAATTAACGAAAATATTGTGAATTATTAGTTTATTTCTAATGCATCTGAATTGCATTTTCGCTATCTGCTGTGTGTAATTTAAGCTTTGTAACCCCTGAAAGATATATGTGTTTCGTTTTCAGCTATCAGATCGGTTTGCGACCCCTGGCTTAAATGATAGCAGGTAATAGCCTATGCCTCCTATATTTATAGACCGTTTTTACGCAACGGGTACCCTTTATTGTCATCGCATCTGGCGCTACAGGACAAAACAGAACTTTATGAACATTGAAAACAATAAAATTTATTCCGCATTTGCGTAACATTTGCGCTCCTCTGGAAAATTGGAGGAGAAAAGTATTCGTAATACTAAAAATAAAATATGAAAAAATTCAAATTAGCAGTCTCATTTTTCATTTAAATATCTACGAATACTTTTATTATTATTCACAACGTTTTCAGTGTATACAAAAACAAATCTGGGTTTCTCCATTTAGAAGTAATTTTTACATTTTTGTCATCTCAACCAGATGAAGGAGAAAATGGATCATTTTGTAAAATAAAAGCATTGTTAAGTTTGTGGCATGGTAATACAGTAGAATCTCGCATAACGAATTTAATTCGTTACAGCATCTTACTCGTTAAGCGAATAATTCGTTAAATGAATGTTGCACATGTGTAAAGTGATCATAACCAGACTTCTATATTCTTCTTTATTTGTGTTGAGATTTTAAAAAGGATGCCATTGTGTTTCCAAAGTAATTCGTATTTTTTAATGTACCAAAAAATTTACTATTTTTTTTTTAAACGGGTAATTTTTATGTAAAACTTAGGTGACGATTCGATAATCGATAATCGGACGAGAATTTACTGAAATTTCAAGGATGCGTCACGTTTACTAGGCACATTTCGTTAAATGAGAGAGAAGAAAGATAAAACGAAGAGAAAAAGAAAAAGAGAGCTTTGTATAAATTCAGACGTCACGGTAGTAAAGTAAAAGAAGGCCTTATATACAATGATACAAAGCTATAGAATGAACAAGATAGCGTTGCGCATGTGTGCGTTGTAGATGTACACGTCAGACGCTATATATGAACAGTGATGTACTGTGCGTTATGTTAGTAATATTTTTCATTGTGTTTTACAATGCATCGTGTTCTCTCGCAAATTTCGAATCACGGACATATATATCATATTTAAGTTATCACAAACCATTCATATCAGTATTACCAATTGAAGCACCGATCAATGACAGTGTAAATAGTGAATAAACAGGATTCTTTTTTGACATCTGATCCAATTTCGAAACATTGTACTTGAATCACTAGAATTATCACTAGAAACATCTATTGGCGAGATGAAAAAGCTTTTTTACTAAGTAGAAATATTTTATTGGTTTAATCTGCTCAGTAAAAAAGCTTCTTCAACATCTTTGACACATTTAAAATGTTGTGACTAAACAGGAAATGATTTTGCAAAAAAAAAAATTGTATTTCCTTTAAGGTGCTTCTCTCTCTCTCTCTCTCTCTCTGTGTCTGTCATACTTAATATCTCTTATTCATCAAATAAAAATTATGTTGAATAAATTTCTGAACTAAGAGTTTGACCTATTATTTGTAATCCTTCACTCAGTAAGTCCGTAGGATGACAAAAAAATCACAGAATAGTTTTGGTCGATTGTCAATTGAAGTTACATTAGAAAGCGCTCCTACGCATCTCCAGGGGTTGAATGAAAAATAAGAAATGTAATTTATAAAATGTTTCCTGAAATTCAAAAGCTGGGAAAAATCTTTTTATAAAAATATAAAAATGAACATTTTGCTTACACTTGTAATCCCAAGTAAATTGACATTTATTTTTTTAACAAAATATGTATACAATTTTTATAAATAGAATTCTCTTTTGAAGGATTTTAATAAAAATAGAATTTTATAAAAGGGTCGATATATTTTGTACTAAAACGAACGCTTTTACATAAAATGGTCTTACTAGTGAAAAAATATGATTTTTTAAATCATTTCAGTGCTAATAATAAATTTTGTAAAGCACCTACTTATTTTAAAAACGAGTTCTCTAAATTTTGTTTAAACCATGTAT
>NW_028280887.1:355000-370000 GCF_059751285.1 Brachycentrus maculatus | reverse complement strand
ATACATGTATCACATATCATTTCTTGAATTTTTTTGCAGATACTTTGTGGCACATTTTTTAAGCTTTATAAAATAAAACAACGTTATTTTAACCTTTAACCACTTTTTATTGGTACTCCAATCCAACCGGTTTCGACAAGAATCTTGTCATCATCAGGGAGTTATGTACTAAATTCTAAAACATTGAAATACTCATAGTTAATTACCCTTTCCTTACCGAAAAATTCCACGCACTCCGTACACCATATGAAAATATGATTAAAAAAAACTCTTAATGTTGTTTTATTCCTCTTATTTATTTATTATTGCTCTTAATTATGAATGAGTAGCTCACAAGTTGTCATTCAGAGTTGACTAAAGTAAAAGTGTAACATTTTGAGTGTGTCTAAATACTTGTTCACAAATTTTGTGAACAAGTATTTGGACACACTCAAAATGTTGTAAATAAATTATCTGGTCAAATTAAAAGCTTAAAAATAAAAATGAAAATGGTATTTTCTGGCGTTTCTCATGTGTGTGATTGTAATCCAGGATTCGGACCTCACATACTAATATAAGAGTTTCTGCTAACTAAAAAGCTTCTTAACATCTCACCAATAGATGTCTCTAGTGAAGTTCTAGTGATTCAAGAACAAGGTTTCTAAATTGGTTCATATATATACATAGAACTTCCGAGAATTTGAGTAGTGTGGTTGTCAATAATGGGTAGAATTGGTGAATGTTACACGTGTGTAAAGTGATCACTTAAACCAGCCTATGACGGTAAATGCCCAGACTTCCATATTCTTCTTCATCTTTGATGAGATGTTAAAAAATAAAGTAAAAGTGGTTTAAAAGAAAAAAAAATATATTTTTACCAGTTAATGACAGGTTGTAAGCTCACTTACATTTCAACTTTTCCATGTTTCTAAATGAACAACCATTTTATGTTAGATAGAAAAATCTACAATTATTCCAATACAAAATTTTTATCGAAATCAAAAGAAAAAACCTTACTTAACAACTTAATAAATTATGAATACATTTTTCCAAATGAAATCCAAGATTTTATTATTACAGCACGATTCTTTATGGGGTTACTGTCACTCGTCATTAAAATACTGGGATAATTTATCATCTTATAAAATGATCACATCAAGCTTTAGGCATTTTCTCCTCCAAAATTTAACAAAGTTTTTAGCAAAATCTTGTTCTGTATTTAAGATAAAATAATTTGAGAAAATCATCACTGTCTATTTAATTTATTTTTTGACATCTCATCAAAGATGAAGAAGAATATGGAAGTCTGGGCATTTAGTGATTCAAGAACCAGGTTTCTAAATTGGTTCATACATATAGAACGTCCAAGAATTTGAGTAGTGTGGTTGTCAATAATGGGTAGAATTGGTGAATGTTACACGTGTGTAAAGTGATCACTTAAACCAGCCTATGACGGTCGTCAGCCCCGTAAATGCCCAGACTTACATATTCTTCTTCATCTTTGATGAGATGTCAAAAAATAATATGAAAATAACTCCTGTAATCGGAGATAATCCAGATTTTGTGAACAAGTATTTGGACACAGTCAAAATGTTGTCTATTTTATTCATGAAAAAATAAGCACACTTCTTGTATATGGCAGCCTCCGCAGTGTAATGGTCAGCACGCTCGGCTACCCTTCTGGAGGTCCCAGGTTCAATACCCAGGGGGGGATCAAATCAATATAAGTGATTTTTTCACTCTAATATATATTCAATTTACCCTGGACTGGTACCTGAAGCGGAGGGCTGATCACCTTTGCTTCATGTGTAAACGATCAAGATAACCTTGCTTATATATGACGCAGTGCCCTATGCTCTATGAAGTGTTTATTACGTTACTTGTTTGTACTTTTTAATACCATTAAAAACAAAATGATAAAGATGAAATCAGACTGAATACGGTTCAAATGCGATCCCTCAGATGAATGTATGATAGATGTTGTCGAATGGTGACATAAGGCTGAGATAAGTATAATCGAAAACAATCAAAAAGTCGTATTGAGATAGTTTGGTCACGTGTAACGAATGAGTGAAGGAAGAAAGGTAAAAAAAATTATAAGGTGAAAGAAGTTAGAAAAAGGAGCAGAAGAAGACCGAGGAAAACTTGTCATCATCAGGTATATCAAACACTTGAAAGTGGTTAGGTTAGGAGTCGTAATAATCGGCGGGTATGTATGAGGAGATGCATGAGCGTGGAAGAGGCGTAGAATGTTTGCAAAGACAGAGTGGTGTGGCGTTCTGTTCTCTCTGCCTACGGCAGCGGCATGATGGTTAGTTAGTTTTTTTAGTCTACGTTTTGAAATATTTATCATACTATTCCACAAAGTTAATCCCAAACAAATAAATTATATGAAAAGTTTCAGTTTTCCAAGTTATATTTCATATGAGAGAGTTTGACGTTCATCACACTGACAAGGTCGTTAATATAATCCTTTTTACGAGGTGGTCATAATTTTTCACTTGACACGAAATTGTGTCGGCCGGCGAGGTTGTATGACAAATTGAGGGTCCTTCAAGGCATCGTTGGGGTGAAATGTGATTTTCATCAATTTTGACCACAGAATTTATTCATTTTCCACATTAATGATTTTTCCAGTGCGTTACGTTCGCTACGCAAAATGACTGAATTTTAACATGAAAATAAAAAATAAAAAACAAGCAGTCTTTCAATACACCAATGCTGTGATTTTCATCAATTTTGACTGGAGAATTTATTAATTTTTCATATGAACGATTTCTCCTGTGCGTTACGTGTGCTAGGTACTCAAAATTAATGAAACCTGAAAAACAGCATACAGTCTTTTAATACACCAATGCTGTGACCAAAGAATTTATGCATTTTTCACATCAATATTTTTATAAAAATGAAAATGTAAGTAAATGTTTTTTTTTCAATTTTTTTTGAAAATTTACGTCTCTATTTTATTAGGCTATATATTGAAATAATGTGTAAGTATATTTTTTATTTATTTATGTATTTAATTTGTGGTTAGTATAAAAAAATGTTAGCATGCAGTGCATGTCAGATTTCGGACTTTAGTGCATGTTGTTTTACAAACGTTAGTGCATTTTGGTCCATGGGCCGACTAAAAACGCATGTGATTAAAATTTTGTATAGTTGTATGTGTATGAATAATGCTATGGTAGTGACGTGTAGTATCATTTGCATGCTGGTGTCCTGATGAAGAGAAAGGTAGGTCTCGAAGCCGGTAAACAAAAATCTCAGTAAAAATGTGTATATTTTATGTAACAAACTTATTTTTTAAAGTGCACAATTTTTTATACAAAAGATAAAGTTTCACATGAAATTTATTCCCCAATACTAAAACACACATCCAAAAAGTAGTTCTGATCGATAATACAATTTGAACTTTCGAGATAACAAAAGATTATTCGTACATTTTCCCATATAACTTATGGTACACAAGATTCCCGACACGTGTGATGGAATATCGAATGTGTAAATTCTGAAAAAGATACCTATTCGAAGTTTCGGCAAAATGTGGAGTTGCTTCAACAAGTTTAACGAGTTTTGCTATTCTTGCTTCTCGGTTTCCAATGGGATTGTTTTACTAAGGAAATTGGATTAGCCCAGATGTACAGAGAACTTGGGCGAGCATAGATCTTGTATATTATATTATAGTTTTCTGTGATATCTCTAAAACTAGACGCATTTGAGATGTAGTGCTGAAGGAAAAGTTTGGCAATTCCATGGACAGTAAAGTGATCAAACGCATCGATCTTGCAGCAGATAAGAATCACGGATCGTGTTTCGATATTTTGCCAAAGACGAGTTCTCATGTTTTTCGGCTATATTGCTCGTAGACCACTAGAAAATCCTGGAAAGGCATAACCAAAGGCCTAGAGGGTCAGAGAGCTAGAATAAGACCTCCAACCCGACCATAAGCCTCTCCGTAGCGGGAGCTCTAAAAGCTGGACAATGCAGGGAATAATTGGGAAGTGTTGTCCCCGGGTTCTGAGAAAGCCAGCAGAAGGGTCGCGATCTTCAAAAATTAGGGAAACGACCGGAGATCTCTTCTTCTTTCTGGCTTCATTCCAACTTATCGTCTTTGTAAACTTTTTGTGTCAGCTCTCTTCGTCCTCAGGTTGTACGTCCTTCTATCATATACAACGTTACCTAGGCCATGCCTTCGAATCATGTTATCTTTCTGTAGTATCCATAATTTTTTTTGGCCTTCCTCTAGATGTTTTTCTGGGACGATCCATGGCGATCGCCTGATTTTAAATATGTTCAGGTTCTCTATGTCATGTATGTTCATGCCATCTCGATTGCCCTTCCAATACCTTATAATTGATGTAAGTAACACTCACTTTAACAATTTTAAGAAAAACAGTAAAAAAAATATTAGACGAATTTATAAGGACATAGACGCAGAGAAAGACCGAGGAAAACTTAAAATTTTTCACCATACGTCAAGATATAACATAGAACAGTTAAAATAAAATTAATACAAGATACATGATGTAAATTTTAATCATTTTAATCGTTAGATATGATAAGGGATGCTGACGGAAACAGCTGACCTGATAAGGGTACAAACGAAAGTTGACGGTGACAGTGAAGGGATGAGGGTTGTCTGAAAACTTTTCAGTTCTAAATCGTAGGGGAAAGCCCAGATGAATTAAATACACCCTATTATTACAACTTAACTCATTACCATATACAAGTGTGAAATCATTCGAGTCTAGGTAAGAATGGTTATGAAATGATGCATTTAAATAGTAGGTACTTAAAATGTTAAAAAATATTTTTATTATTTTCTCACAATATCTTTATTTGCACCCTAATGGTGCATAGGGCACTGGATCATATAAATACAGTGTTATCTTGATTGTCAACACACGAAAGAAAGGTGACCAGCCCTCCGCTTCAGATACCAGAATGAATGAATGTAGGAGAGGCAAAGAATGTTTGCAAAAACAGAGTGGTGTGGCGTTCGATTCTCTCTGCCTACCCCTGCGGGGGAGCGGCGTGATGGTTAGTTAGTTTTTTTTTAAGTAAATAAATCACATATTTACTTAACCTCCCATGGGAATCAAACCTGGGACCCCAAGTACGGTAGCCAAGCGTCCTGATCATTACACTATGCAGAGGGACACCTTAAGAGTTACTTTAAAGAGCATCATTAAACATTTAGATTAATTAATTATATACTTTATATATGCACTAATAAATTTTATTTATTAATATTTAATTTCTTAAGGAAAGGAGGAAAGAACGGTAAATCAAATTTATGAGGTGAATGTAATTGGAAAAAGGAGCAGAGGAAGACCGATAAAAACTTGGCACGATCAGGTATGCCAAATACTTGAGAGCGGTCAGGTTAGGAGTCGAAACAATCGGCGGGAATGTATGAGGAGATGCATGAACGTGGAAGAGGCGAAGAATGTTTGCAAAGACAGAGTGGTGTGGCGTTCTTTTCTCTCTGCTTACCCCTGCGGTGAAGCGGCGTGATGGTGAGTTAGTTAGTTAATATTAAATTAATTTTTAAAATCCCTTTTAATTAGTAAATTCAACGTCCTAAAATGATCAAAGCTTTATTTCTATCAGTTTTTAATTATAAAGTTCATTTTCCTCTCCCATTATTGGTAAACCAATAGGAAATGTCCCTTATTTTAAAATGTTTTCATTAATTTGATGTCCTTCAATATTTTTTCATCTCAATGTATCCCTTTTCAAATCCAGTTTAGCAATTTTCCCGACGGTTAAACTGTACAGCGGGCAGCTGCCTTTAATTAGAAAAGTAATCAGACTTTTCGATTATGGGGTGTTAATTCCTAATAAAATGATTTAATCCATAGAACTCTTAATCTGAAAAGTGCTTTAAAATTGTAATAAATTTAGTTTTTTTCCGTTTTTAACATCATTTTGTTTTATCCTACCCTACCTGGTTTAAGAGGGGAATTGAAAATTCCCCCTTAACAATGTTTCGATAAATTTTGATTGACATTCTTTAAAATAATATTTAAATTAATACTACTTTTATTTGCTTAACTTTTTTCTTTCTGGAATGACATGTTCATTATTTAATAATGAAACAATTGTTCTAAAAAACGTATTGAGTTTTATTTCATTTTACACGACTCGTTTTGAAAACTATAGATGATTTCATCGACAAGTGATTTCAAAAACGTGTGTAATCAATCACCTGTCGATGAAAAATTCTGTAATTATCGAAACTAGAGCGTAAAATGAAATAAAACCGTTTAGTAATATAAAACGAGTGTTTATTTTTTCAAATATATTCTTACAAAAATTATGCATTTTTTTGTTGTAAAACATTTAAAACTTGTAATATTCAAATAATATTTTGCTAAATAATCTAGCGATTCATAGTAAAATCCATCCATATCTGATTCCATAGGTCGAAAGGATTGATATTGCGATGTATTTAAACATGAAATGATCTGAAAATAATATGAAATATGTATGAGTTCCAAAAAATTGAGTAGTGTGGTTGTCAATCATGGGTAGGATGGTGAATGTAACACGTATATAAAGTGATCAATTCAACCAGGTTTTAACACGTCATAAGTCAAGACTTCTATATTTTTCTTTATCTATATTGATATATGCTTTCCTATTATTTATATATTCCTACATTAAGAGTTCCCAGTCGGATCATCAGGGCAACTGATACCTTAGCGCTTCCCATGAGTAGAACAGATTCTAAACAAACTTCCTATTTTTATCGTTCATGTAATTTGATAAATATAAAAATAATAAATAAATAATAAAAGTAGAAAAAAAATTCTTTATTCACTCTCATTAATTCCTCTCCTTCCCTTTTTCTTCCTGCGAATTCTATTTTTTATACCATACCCTTACCCTTTTACTCCCTTCCCCACACTCTCACTTTTTATTGTATACTTTTTTTTATCTCTTAATGTTTTAATAGTTAATATTACATAAATGTGAAATTGTTTAATTGGCTTTATTTTTATTAATGTAACTATTTTAGTTAATGTAATGTAATGCTTAATATTGTTAAAGTAACTATATTTCATTATTAATTTTTTTTAATGTAAAGTTGTACAATTCCCGAACAAATCAAAGAAAATAAATATAAGAATTCTGATATGTTATACTCGTCATTTTCGGCGCTGAGATCGCCTTCATTGTAACTCATTGTATCTCGACATTTTTATCGTGGTGTGCCCTTAGTTTCACACAATTTGCCTTTGACTTGAGCTTTGATCTTTATTTTTTCCCCCTTTTCATCCCTCCCGTTCCTCTTCAAGGTATTTTCATAAATTTACAAATGTGGGATTTTGTAATTGGAAAAGTACAAGTACTTATTTTTTGTAACTCATTTTTGTATGTAAATCACTTGATTTACGTTACTATTCTGAAAAATTCCCAAATAAAAAAAACGAGATATGAATATAAATTGTTTTATAAATAAATTAAAAAAACACTCTCTGTATCATCCATTGTTCAGTTTGTGTAATACCACTTTTCTAAACACTTATTCGTGACTAACGGTTTATGAAAATCATTCCAACATCAGGTCATCAAACAAAATTTTTACGATTTGACATTTGTATAAAAATAAAATTTTAATAGAAAAAAAGAAGATCAATTAATCAGAATGGGATTATTTTTAAAAGAGGATTCAAAGTCAAATTTAGTTTTATTATTTTGAGAAATAAAAAGACTTAAATAAAAAGTCTTTTTATTTCTCAAAATAATATATCAATATGATCCACAAAGTTAATGTTTTCAATATTCAAAACATTAAAATTAGTTGGGTATTTATCAAGGGTAAGTTTTTATTGATCGTTTTACTTATTTTTAATTTTTCTGGATTATCTAAACAAAGACCAAATTATCTACACAAAGTGAACAATGGATGATAAAGAGAGTGTTTTACTACCATACCATAAAGTTATCAATATATTAAATATAAGTATTAACGTTAAAAAACCCCTTTAGAAAAAGCATGTTTTTCAATCTGATTGCGATTTATAGCTGGGTGAATGGAATCAAAGTAGCTTTTGATCCATTCACATGGGAAGGCTTGCGAATGAGAGCAATTCTATTAAAGCTCCATCCCCGTTCTGTTGGTGTGCCAAGATGGCGGAACTACTACCACTAGCCTCACTGCTAATTACGGGAAAATTGAATTACAACCCTTACCATTGGCCATACTCGTCTGACTCGGCCAAAGGAGAAATTGATGAGATTCCCAGAGATTTATATTAAACCGCCATTAGAAAACCTATGGGGGAGGCGTAGTTAAGTGAACGCCAAAAGTTAGCGGTGTTATCGTATTTCGGTTTGATTTTTTGCTGGGAATTGCAGGCATTAACAATTTGTAATGGAGCGATATAGTTTTTTTATGCATAAATGTATATATGTGTGTCTATTTATTGTATTATTTATTAATTTGTCATTAACTTAGTAGAAAAACATGACGATTCAAATTTAAAAATAAAACAATTGTAAAAGATCATTCTTTTAGTTCATTAACGTAAACACGACTATTTTTGGGAATTTAAGATGTTAAAGTCACCAGTTTGTAGAATATTTGTAGTTCTCGAAACAAGTCATGTTTACATAAATAAACTCGTAAAGCGGTCCGTTTTACAAACATGTGTTTTTTTTTATCAAAATATTACCTACAGGGTAAAAAATCAAGCCTGTGACACTTATACTGATTCTGTGACTAAGTAATGACAAATAATATTCGTCACAAGGTAATGAGTGACAGGAAAAATAGTTAAAATTAATTAAAAACTAAAAATTAGTGAAAACACTTAGAATACCACTTTTTAAGTTTATTAATGGAAGATTCTCAAAATCAGTCCATATTTTCAACTGTTGATGATATCATTTGTAGTTTTAAAACCTAGTCGTTTCAACATTATCCTGTCCGGGAGTATGGCCGTACATGTACGGCCATACCAAACTTTTCTCAAAGGAGTTTGGACGTACATGTACGGCCGATACAAAATATGATTTATGACACGATTTATTTCAAAACATGTTAAAAACATGATTTATCGATATTTCGATAATTTTGATATAAATCATGTTTACTGGGGTAAATATCTTTGTTTATTCAAGAAAACATGTTGCTTATAGCATCGACTATAATATAAAAGTTTAAAAGTAAAAAAAAAAAACAAAAACAAATTCACTCCTCAGATACAGTTTTGTCCGGAGAAACTCACACCCAGACAGGTTAATAAACTAAAAATTAGTCTTACGGAAATGTTTCCTTTTTCGATGTTTAAATGTGTTTATATTAAAATTTCATCTACAACGTAAATAATCAAGTATCTTAAACGAATACTGATTCTGAAATTAAATATTGACCTTAAATATTCCACAAAAGGTCATGACACGTGATAAAGTAGAAATTGTCTGGATACGGTTAAAACTAATATTGTAAATCTTTTCAGCTCCAAAAATACCTAGTTTGGCATGGAGAACGCCTCACTTCAGCCCTATCCCGACGTTTATTATTAAGTTGGAAGGGGTGTCACTTTCGCGCAGACGTTAACGTGTCGGGTTGTTTTATTTTGAGCAATTTTACCCGACTTTTAAGAAAAACAACATTTTTTCATTACCCTGCACATGATGGGTTTGCAGAAAATGTAACGGACGTACTTGAACGGCGTGATTAATACGTCACGACATTTACATCGCATTTCACCTAAAGCGTATATTTAAATTTTCAGAACTTCCGCTCACCGTACTAAACTATTTTGTTTTATGTTGTTGTTTAATTTTATGCTTTCAATAACTTAATGAGTAATTGGATCGTATTGTCAACATTATTAATATTTAAAGCATTTATTTTGTGTTCACAATACTTACAAAACTTGCATTCATTTTTATATTTTTTTTTACATAAATGTTAGTAATATTAGTTTATAACCACTCGCCGAGATTTTCATGTCTACCGGTTTCAAGACGTACCCATCTTTTCGTCAGGATAAGTGATTGGTTCTGTTGAACATGTTAAAAAATAAAGATAAATAATAGTCTATACATGAATCATTGCATGTAAAAATTAAAAAATATAAATATTGGATGCAAAATAATCATTTTCAATATCTCTTCACAGATGAAGAAGAATATGGAAGTCTGGGCATTTACAGGGCTTATGTCCGTCATAGGCATGGTAAAGTGATCACTTTAAACAATGTTTACACTTGTAACATTTAATTATTCTACCCATGATTAACAACCACACTACTCAATATTAGGAACTCTTATTATTATATATTGATCAAACTCGTGACACAGTACATGTAAGTTCACAACAGCCATCTATATTGGAATAGGGAGAGCTTGTATTAAGCAAAGGCTCTTTTTATTTGTTTGCAATCTTGAATTAAATAAAAAAAAATAAACTCAACATGCTGTAAACCAAAAAGATCAATTTGGCTTTTGTATACAGGCTTAGCTGTGTTTTTTACGTTGCCGAAAGAGGAGGAGATCTGCAGGCGCTGGTGAAAAAAAATGACTAATAACAAACATTTTAAATAGGTACTAAACATATTCGATGATGTTTTTTTTCGGTCTTTTTCTGCTTCAATTTGTAATTACTTACTCCTTTTAAATTTATTTTACTATCCTTTATTCACTCAATCTATTCTCATTCATATATCCTTTTCTCCACAAGGGAGTTCTTTATTACATTTTGACATCTCAGCATACATGAAAAATAATTTAAAAGTCTGTTTGTTTACAAGGCTTATGACCTCTTAACGTCTGGTATAAATGATCTCTTTGTAAAATTCAAAAACTTTGTTTTAACCACTTTTTTATTATAAGTACACTTTAACCTACCGGCTTTGACAAGAACCTTGTCATCATCAGGGTTTATTAAATTCTAAAACATTAAACACATTAACGTTTAAGAAACATTAAATGACCTATTATTTTTTGACATCTCATCAAAGATGAAGAAGAATATGGAAGTCTGGGCATTTACGGGGCTTACGACCGTCATAGGCTGGTTTAAGTGATCACTTTACACACGTGTAACATTCACCAATTCTACCCATTATTGACAACCACACTACTCAAATTTTTGGAAGTTCTATATATATGAACCAATTTAGAAACTTTGTTCTCGAATCATTAGAACTTCACTAGAGACATCTATTGGTGAGATGTAAAGAAGCTTTTTTATTAAGCAGAAACTCTTATGAGTATGTGAGATCCGAATCCTGGATTATAATCACGCACATGAGAAACGCCAGAAAATACCATTTTCATTTTTATTATTAAGCTTATAATTTGACCAGATAATTTATTTACAACATTTTGAGTGTGTCCAAATACTTGTTCACAAAATCTGGATTATCTCCAATTACAGGAGTTATTTTCATATTATTTTTTGACATCTCATCAAAGATGAAGAAGAATATGGAACAGACTTCCATATTCTTCTTCATCTTTGATGAGATGTCAAAAAATAATATGAAAATAACTCCTGTAATTGGAGATAATCCAGATTTTGTGAACAAGTATTTGGACACACTCAAAATGTTGTAAATTAAATGACCTCTTTACACGCGTGTAACATTCACTATTCTACACATGATTGACAACCAAGCTAATAATTTTTTGTAATTCATATATTTCATATAATGTTTTTTTGGGATTCTAACGTTGTCGTCTATATTCTTACACTTCAATCTTTAGTTAGGTGATTCGCTCTCTATCGCTGCTGAAGATGGAACTTTCCAGAATCGCCTTTCGTCTCAAAGACTACAAACAATTAGCCTTTGGTCTCGCTAAGATAAATACATAAACTCCTAATCTCACTTCGTTCAGCGTAAATACGGCTGTGGCATTGTTGAGCGGATACCGTGAAATTGGACTCAGTAAGAAGTGTATAGCTAAAAGATCCCAATATTGTGTGGGTAAAAGAGTATTTGTTTTATTTTAATAAATTTTGAATTGCTCTTTATTTTTTCCCTCAGTTTTAAAATCTTAATAAAACAATTACTTCTTCAATTCAATTAAATTAAATTCAATTCTTTTAAATTTTTTCAATAATTATTATATACATTACAAACTAATACTTGAGGCGTTACATAAAAATATAAAATTAAAAAGTAAGCAAAAAGACTCTTGTTAAAGATATAGAAGAATTCCGCTTCGGAATACTCCTTCAAACATATGGAACAGACCAATATCCGGGTGATATTATTCAACATAGCAGTAGCTCTTCTTTTCCGTCTTACTTCTCATTACTGAGGGTTGTTAGTCTTGTGGAAGCAACGACCCTTCTCCATTTATCCCTTGTCTGCGCTGCAGGTAGCGCTCCAACCACCGAGGTGTCTGCTGCTGCCTTAACTTGATTGGTTCATAGTATGGAAGAGCTTCCTCTCCCTTTCTTCCCTTCCAGGATGCTAATCACAATCATTTATTACAGGCTATCCTGAATGCTACGCGCAACGTGTCCAAAGAACTGAAGAATCTGTTGTGTACAGACACTGGCCAGAGTCAAGCCATCCAAGTGTAATTCCTGATAAATAGACTAGTTTGTGTTTAAGAATCCAACACACATTTTGAATGCATCAATTTTTCCATCCTGCTATTTTTATGGTCCATGTTTCAGCAGCATACAGAAGCTTTATATTAGTGTTGTTACTCATACTCCGGTCTTTCCAGATTTTGTCTAGCTTAAACATGACACGTCGGCAATGGCGAATATTCAATAAAATCATTTAAATTTGTATAATAAACAAATCAACGGATGGACTCGTTGGTCCGTATAGCTATCAAGTATATAGACGCAACACCATTCAATTAGTTTTGAGAGCCAAACTATGATAAAATGAATGTAAATAAAGTTCTCAATCTCACAAGATAATAATAATTCTAATTGGAACAGTTTTTTGTTCTCGGGCAACGTTCATAAAGCGGGCAAATATTCATAAAATGAGAACGCAATGAGAATTACTTGAGTTGTATGAAACTACCAGTTTTAATTAAAAATATTCGCGTCCTTTTTCAGGGACGGCATTAATTAAGTTTAATTATTCCGTCGCTGTTTTTTTAAAAGTTTTTTTTTTCTAATAACCCTAGCGAGGAATTTTGTCAATAAAGAATGAAAATCTTAATCATATCCAAGAAACACATTTTTTTTAAAAAACATTTAATTTCTTAATTAAAATTATTACGTTCTTTAAAAATCACTATAAATATTTTATTAAAACTTAATTCTAATGTCAACCAGTTAAAAAGCTTTGAAACCGGTAGAAATTATAATTAAATCATGATATAATATTTAAAGAGATTTTAAAACAATGTTAAATTTAAATTTTAAAATGGAAAATCACAAAGCTTTAAATATAAATTATATATTTTACACTAGTTTTATGACTATAAATTGGAATCAAATAAGACGTTAGTTTTACTATTCACCTGTAGATAAAAACATCAGTAGTTTTCAAAACTAGTCATGTGTAATGAATTATAACTCATTAAGTGGTATTCAGTGTACCTAAGGTATTAAGTGGTACCTATAAGGGTCAAGTATTTAATTTAAAAAAAGAAGACATGTAAGACCGATTACCAAATAAGGGGAGGAGACTAGAGATAATACAGCGACAAGTAAATCTCTTCTACAAACTTCAGAAATGACGACATTCAGGTGAATAACCGGAAATACTTTAAGAGAACGAATAAGAAACACGGAAATTCAAAAATGTATAGTATGTAGGATATATTCAGATGGGGAAGACAGCGAAGACGATTCTGGAATGCTCATGTCAATAGAAATCAAGAAAATAGTCTGACTCGAATTGATCTTCAAGAGAATCCAGACAGAAGAAAATCTGGAAGACCTTCAAAGTGATGGCGTGACAGCTGGTAGTCTACATCACAAGAGACGGAAAACGGAACAGACAGATCTTCGGATCTATGAGAAGGAAGATGAAGAAGAAGAATTCTTAAATTTATTTACTGTTCATCGTACACATAATTAAAAAAAAATACAATAATTTGATTAATTGATGCGGCAGTCACTTTGTAGTAAAGTGTATTTTTAATTAATGTATATAAATGTATATTTACTTTGTAAATACCATTTTTTCTTAAAATCTACTGTGACACATGTTTCAATGCATTTCGCATAATTTTCAAATACGATGTTTGAAAATGATGCGGAATGCATCGAAACACGTGTCACAGTAGATTTAAAAGAAGGTAATATTTAACAAGTAATACATTAATTAAAAATACAATACTTTGCCCTCACTGAGTTTTCTGAATTTTCTGAAAAAAATATTCACATTATTTTGGATATGTACAAATCCTTGTTCACATAGCCCTGTAAATATCTACACTGCATATTCTTCTTCGTATAAGTTGCGATGTCCAAATATTAGAAAATTGTTTATGACGTGCAATCAAATACGACATGGCCGAATGAAATGATCTATGAGGTGACTTAAAAGTGGTCGGGTCGGAAGTCGGAATAATCCGCGGGTATGTTGAATGCATGAATGTGAAAGAGGCAATGATTGTACGCATAGACATATTGGGATGGCGTTCTATTTTCTCTGCCTACCGCTGTGGGGAAGTGGCGTGATGGTTGGTTAGTAAGTTAGTTAGAGCTTTTAAACATAAAAAAATGAATCCAGAACAATCCTGATTGCATAAAAGGAAATTTTACAGGAGAGGCAAGGAAATATAATTAGAATTTAACTTTGTTTTAAAAATCACTATAAATATTTTATTATAACTTAATTAGAATGTTTGTCAATTTCAAAGCTAACCGCTTCTTTATCAAGACAGATTTATAGTTAAATACTTTGTACTTAACAAAATTCAAAATATTTTGACGGTTATCAAAAGAGCTTCGGTAGATCTCACAGGCTTTATTTTTTTGTGTTGATTAGCAGTCACAGTCAAAAGGGATCAGGGATGTTCAAATCTGATGTTCAAATATAAAAAGAGGCTTTAAAACTTTTGAGAGGGGATCTC
>NW_028280887.1:322500-350000 GCF_059751285.1 Brachycentrus maculatus | reverse complement strand
AACATTTCTACATATCTACAAATAATATTAAGTTTCTACAATTAAAGCAGTGGTCCCCAAACCTTTTTCGCTGGGGACTGGTCAAAGTTTGATCATTTTAATCGTTTAAGTTATTTTGATGTTTTATTGAATAAAGGGTGTATTGAAATCAGTTAAAGCAAATAAAAACCTATCAGCGAAAACTTAACTGGCAATAATGACCCTATTGTACGAAAGTGATGCTTACAGTGAGCAAAAATAGGATGAAAGTAGGCTGAATGTAGTTGAAATGCGACCCCTCAGACGAATGTCGGCTAAATGATGTATGATAGATGTTTGAATGCTGAAATAAAAAAAATAATGCATGGCTGAGATGAGCTTTATCGATTGAATTAAGAATGTTTTGTTGAGATGGTTTGAACATGTTGAACGCATGAGTGATGAAATAATGGAAATACGAATTTATGGGGCAAATGAAGTTGAAATAGGAATCAGAGGAAGACCGAAGAAAACACGATGGCCATGATCAAGTATGCCAAATATTTCAAAGCGGTTAGGTCAGGAGTCGCAAGGATCGGCGGGTATGTATGAGGAGATGCATTAAAGAGGAAAAGGAGATGCATTTTATATACATTACATATATGCATATAGGACTCAGAAAACCTGATGTTACTGTGAACCAGGCGATCACCATGGATTCTCTTCGAAAGACATCTGGAGAAGACCAACAAATTAATGGATGCCACAGAAAGATAACACGATTCGAAAGCATAGCCTAGGTGACGTTGTCCATGACAGAAAGACCTACAACCTGAAAACGAGGAGAGCTGACTCCAACAGTTTACTAAGACGATGAGTTGGGACGGAGCCAGGAAGAAGAAGAAGCCCATGGGTCGGTGGCGGTCTGTGACCCGAGGGTTGAGGATCACTGAATTATAATACCTGACTGGTATTATACATTAAGAGTAACGATTAGGTGGGCGTATACTAAGTGAAAGGTCAAAGGGCACCATTACTTAAAATATGAAATAATTCATATCACCAAATTTGTGTCGGGTTGTGGTCCTGTGGTGGTGGCGCAGAGTCTTGAGCCAGAGTTTCTGGATTCGAACCCACTCTACCACAATTGTATACCTATTTCTAATAATGAGCCGCTTAGGCTCACAGAAATAGTATTAAATTAAAGTATTTTTGTGAATAATAAAAACACTAATATTTATAATTTAATTGATTAATTAGTTAAAAAATCAGAGTTGCTGGAGAAAGTTGAAAAATCCAAAGTAATGGTTTATTGAAAGAAAAGAATGTAGATCTGGGTGTAAAATAGAAGTTGATGAGGTTATTTTGGAATTGGTATATTTGTAGACGATCTCTTATATTTAGGAAGTGTGTTTTCCAGATTTGGAAAGACTGATAAAGACGTAGAAAGAAGAGTCAATGCAGGAAACAGAGTGAATGATGCCTTGAAATCAGTTAAATCAAATAAAAGCTTAACAGCAAAAGCTGAACTGGGAGTATGTAATGGAATCCTGGTATCAACCCAATTGTATGGAAGCGATGCATGTAATTGGCAGAAAAGGATGAATGTCGACTGAATTCAATCAAAATGCGTTGTCTCAGACGAATGTGCGTCAAAACGATGTATGATGTTCGAATGGTGAAATAAGGAAAAAATTCAAGGCTAAGATAAAGTGCATCATGATTAAATCATCAATAGATACTATCGCGAATTCACATGAAACGACGTGTGAATTATATGATAATTTTTTTGATTTCCAAAAATTTGAGCAGTGTAGTTGACACGTGAGTAGAACGGTGAATGTCACACGTGTATAAAGTGATCGCTTAAACCAACCTTTGATAGGTCGTAAGCCCTGTAAATACCCAGACTTTTATATTTTTCTTAATTTTTGCTGAGACGTCAAAATGTGAATAACTGAACAAACCTTACAATTTTAAAAAAGTTTAACGTACCTACATTTAACCTAAGATTCACGCTAAAAACATGTTTTTTTTTTTAAATATAAAATATCACAAAATATAACAAACAATTGTGGTTTTCAGAATATGTATTATTCGTTCGCTTTTGACATATTCCATCTCTGCAGATGGAATATTTTAGCGAATCCAAATTTTCTTTGACGGAAATATATTCGCATAGAACGACTATGAATGTATAAATTGCGTACCAAATGTTGTTGTACCTACAAATTGAAAACCGAAAACTGAAACTGAATACTTGTATACATATGTACATGCAAGTATTTTGAAAATACGCTTAGTTTTGTTGATATTACATATCGCTCACTCCTTTCAACAACGTCATATATCAAACATCGTCAATTTCCAGTTGTGCAAGTTTTGGGAATGCCCAGAAAATGTACTATATCCCATCAAAAGCAGCATATTTTTACTTGATATTTACCCGCTACTGAGCAGAAAGTGTTGTTTTTGCATTTTGAAGAAAAGGTATTTTTTTATATTTTTTTAAAAATATAATATTCTTTTTCAAATGGAGAAAAAAAACCTTCAGGCTTTACCTTAAAAAAAATTAGCACAGTAAAAAGTTCAACAAGTGGCTTGATATTTATTTTTCATACATTTAATTATATTCTTAAACTATAAAAACGCTCTCCTGAAAAATCAAGGTTTTTGATTTATGACGTTCTTGAAACGAGTGCGCGATATGTGTCGCCTACTTTAAAAATCCGCAAGATCCAATTTTATAAGATTTCAAAATAAACACTCAATTGGAATGTCAATTTGGTTTAATTGTTTAAAGTTTTTTTATATATGACGTTGTTGAAAGGAGTGAGCGATATATAATTCGCCCAAACTGTTTAATGTTGACAACATTTTGAGTGTGTCCAATTACTAGTTCACAAATCTTGGTAGTGTTAAAATTGAACATGATATTTTTATACGTTTCAAAACTTGACATTTTGAGGAAAATTTAGTATGATTTAGTATTTCAAATACTTGAAAGTGGTCAGGTCAGGAGTCAGAATAATCAGCTAGCATGTATGCGGAGATGCATGAATACGGAAGAGAAAAAGATTATTTGCAAAGACAGATTTGTGTAGGGTTCCATTCTCTCTGTCTACACCGACGGGAAGCAGTGTGATTGTTAGTTTCAGATCGTTAATACAGTAATAAAGTGGAATAATCCAATTTTTAACACTCTCCTTATCATTCGTCGTTTACTTTGTGTAATACCACCTTAAAAAAAACTTTTTGATTGGTAATATACAAAAGGAATGAATGTTATATTACTGAGATATAGAATGAGTGTTATATTACTACACCACAAAGTAAACTATGCTTTTATTATAAGAAAAATCCAGTTTCTAAAGAATAAATAATTTTATTAATTGATTCAGCAGCCACTTTGTGGTAATATCTATCAATTTTAATTTATTTTTTAACTCGGTCATACCACAATTTCTAAATATCTACTGTAATAAGATGCATCATCAAAATGCGTGTCTTAATAGACGAAGAAATAATCGTATTTACCAAGTAAGAATCAAAATAAAATAAGAAAATTTTTATTGATATTAAAATATGGAAATGTGGGTTTTTAAATACTCGTAATTTACTTTTATTTATGTAGTTACTTGATGAATAATAAATAATAAATATTAATGATTTATTAATTTGTGAGATTACCTTATTCGACATCTTTCGATAGCAAGATGAAAAGCATGTTCCAGAAGCCACAAAAGGTCGAAACGAAGAAATGTGGCTTTCGCTTGAAATTGCCCGTTTACTGTGTTTGCTTAGAGGTAAATTCAATTTAGTAGAATTATCCTTTTATCCTCCCTAGTTCTGCGCTCCTGGGAGTGGAGGATTTATTATAAATAAGATTTACAGAAAAATATACACGGAGAGGATAAAATAAACGCGAGGTGGGGTTTTATGAACCCCGTGTGCTGGATATAGAATTAACCACTCGCCGATAGTAAAACTGAAGTGTTTCAATTGCGTTTTATATTACAGGAAAATAAATAGTGGGTTTTGTGAAACCAGACTTAAATTATAAATGAAATATATATATATATATATATATATATATATATATATATATATATATATATATATATATATATATATATATATATATATATATATATATATATATATATATATATATATATATATATATATATATATATATATATATATATATATATATATATATATATATATATATATATATATATATATATATATATATATATATATATATATATATATATATATATATATATATATATATATATATATATATATATATATATATATATATATATATATATATATATATATATATATATATATATGTGGGATGGTTTCACGAAACCCACTCTTATTTTGTAATATAAAATGCAATTGAAACAATTTTTTTATTTCAAATTTTTATTTTTGTACTCGTATAAATGTCAGACCGTAATAATTTTGTTTTAATGTCTTGATGATGGAATGATTATTCCGAAATCGGTAGTCACAAATTAGCGATTATTAAAATAATATTACACAAATGAACGATGAATGATAAAGATTAAAGGATTGGATTTTGTATTTATATTTTTCACAATATATTATTTCTTTCACTATAAACAAAATTACTATGTGCCCTTACTGAGTTTTCTTGTGCCAAGGACATATATTACAACATTTATTTATAAAATCATGAAAGAAAATTGTTTATACAATCAAATACGCCATGGCTAAATGATACAATCTATTTAAGGTCTACCATCTTTCATTATGCATGTATGAATAGCTAATATAAACATAGAATCCATATATTGGGTCTCCAAATCTAGGTTTCTCCTCTTAAAAGTTATTTATATTGACATGTCAACCTAAATAAATAAAAAAAATCAAATATCTTAAATGTTTTTCGCAGATACTTTAGATATTTTATAAACTTTATAAAATAAAACAACTTTGTTTTCACCACTTTTTATTGGTAAAATAGTCTTGTATTTTAATTGCATGTTGTTAATTTTCTGTGCTAACGATATGTCACTGCGTACGTCTGACTATGATTACTTCAGCACACTGCAAAGCGCTCATTTTCTCAGAGACTGTAAGCATAAGTCTCCTTGGAGAAATGACAGCGACAAATTCACTACTGTTCTGTATACACATTAAGATTTACGTACAAGCACAATATACAAGTTTAATTTTTTTTGTGTGTGTGTCTAAATACTTGTTCACAAATCTAGATTTCTCAATTATTTTTACATTTTGACATCTCAACATAGAATATTGTAGTCCGGGTAGTTACAGGACTTATGACCTGTATCTTATTTAATCTAAATAAAAAGGTCTCTGCTTACTAAAAGCTTTCTCAATCCATCCATAAACGGCTGTTGTGAACTAAACGATGAAATGTCATGAGATTAATAATATGAGCCTCGAAAATTTGAGCAGTGTGGTTGTCAGTCATGGGTAGGATGATGAATCTTACACGTGTCTTAAGTGATCACTTATATACATTATGTTTACATATTTTTCCTTTGAATTTGATACATCCTTTTATTCCAGTAATAAGTAAAAAGCTCAATAATAAATCCTGAACATCCATTTGTCTAGGGAAAAGGGGATATGTCTAACATCGTGAAAAAGGAGCCTGACTTAATAGGGTTAAAAAGAGTCCCAGGTGTATAGAATATAGTTGACCTGGATAAAGCGAACATCATATCGAAGGATGCAACCTGTATCGAAACTTTAACGATTTGTATGTTAAACTAGAAATATGCTTTTATGTATTTTCTTGCGCAAGAAAATCTAGAAATATCAAAGAAAAATACTAACTATTTTCATCAATTACAGTTGATTATTTTACTAGCTATGTCTTAAAACTATCACACCATTTCTGTCTGACCAATCTGTCTTTGCTAACAGTATTCGCCTCTTCCACATTCGTGCATCTCCTCACCTGACCACGGCCAACTATTTGAAATACTTGATAATGTCAAATTTTCTTCGTAATATTTACGTTTCCGTCTCTTCATCAGGACAATCACTACAGCAGTATGCTTGATTGTAGTGAGTGTCCTGACGAAGAGATGGCTACGTCTTGAAACCGGTAAAAAGTTGTTATATACTAACATCACTAACATTCTTTAAAAAATTAAAATGTTAAATTAACCGACACTAGTCTGATGATGTCGGTTACAACAAAAACCGGTCGCTGGTTAATTGAAACTAATGTGGGAAAATCTACATAGTTATTATTTTATTCTTTAAAATGCAGTTCCGCCAAAAAATTTCAAAAAAACTATAAATTCATTCAATTTGCTTTTAAAGAGTGTCTATTTATTTATGCATACTTTAAAAAAATACGTATTCAGTATCCACACATCTAACCATTTTTTTAAGCTGAAAATCGATCTCAAACTGATGCACAGTTCCAAAAACGGAAAGATTTTTTTAAAAAGGGTTTCGCTGTTCATATAGATCGAAGGTTTTTTATTATATACTCGAAGGTATTCCCAAGATGTAGGCTTTGGGTGACATAAGGGTAGATTTGTACTGTGCCAAAAATTCAAGGTCAAGGAAGAATAGGGTGGCTCTAGAGGAACAAACTGTTCGCGTCACAAGTGACGTTGGGTAAACAGACATAAATATTTACAAACACACCCCACTCAAACCACCCTCTTTGTATGAAGCCTCTCTACCTGAATGATTAAAATGATAGCATTCAACGACGGAGGACAAAACTGTCGATCATTTATAATATCAAGGATAACTGACAACTAACCATAACGTAAATATAATGTTTAAGGGTAATGTTCTCAATCTTTTTTGGTGACGGAACCTTTAGAAACCCTAAGTATTTTATGAAATCATAAAAAAAGTTGTATTAAAGTTGTAACCATATAATGAAAATAATACTCAAATACTCGTAGGTACGACTGCCCCTAGGGTCCATATGGGCCAGAATTTTTTGACTGCTTAACTGCCCGGGATTTTTTTTCTATTTCCAATATTCGTTTTCGTTAACGAAAACACAATATTGGAAATAAGAAATAACGGAAAAAACGTTAACTGATATAAATCAGTATTGTCAGTTTTACAAAAGAAGAAATGCCAGCCCTAAAAAAATTAAACGGTAGTCAAGCAAAAATTAATAATATAATGCTTTACATTCGGGCCCATATGGACCCCATGGGCATTTTAGGAGTTTCCATGGCCTGGGCAATTAAGAGTTAAGATTAAAATAAAAATAAATATGTGTAGAGATGCTTTGCACACGTGGAACGAATCAGTGAGAAAAGACCGTTGAAATAAAATTATTGGGCGAATGTATGTAGTTGGAAATAGAAGCAGAGGAATACCAAGATAAACGTAGGTAATATTATTAAATTCGTCAACTACTTGAAGGTGGTTAGGTTACGAGTCGAAATAATTGGCGCGTTTGAAGAGATGCATGAATGTGAATGAGGCGAAGATTGTTTGCAAAGACAGAGTGGTGTGACGTTATATTCTCTCTACCTACCCCTGCTTGGAAGTATGTGAAATAATTTACACGAATATTGCAATGTTTTTATATCATACATCATGATGTAATGAAACGATGTTTTAAGTTGATAAAAATCAAAGTACAAACAGAGCTGTAAATTCAATACTAAAAGATATGTAATTTGGTACAAGTCTATAAAAAAATGTTATAAAGTAACGTTATATTATTCGTCTAGCTCACCCAAAAGGTTAATAGATAAATACTTCGGAGAAACCCATAAAACGTTCCGTTGGCATAATATACTTGCTCCTTATATTGTACATATTTTTGGGCAGAATATAAAAAAAGTATTTCAATTCGTAGAAACATAAATGGAATCATCTATAAGTAAAAGTAAGGCAAATAATAGGTAATTGAGATGGTATGGGCACATAGGACACAAAGAACCTGATAAAAATCCAAAGGGAATTGATTAGATCTCTGAAATTTGCAGGTAATATTGGGAAAAAGTACGTATGTAACATTTTTGATATACATGATTTTTACGTTTTACAATATTTTCTTTCAGCATTCGATTGTTTCGACTATTAACCTGACCACTTTCAAGTATTTGATATGTAATAGGCTAGTTAAATAATTAATTTACCTATGATTTCATTCTACCTATGATTGACAACCATCCTACTCAAAATTTTGAACTCTTATATACAGTTTATCATAAATATTGAAAAACTTTATGTTTGAATTCAAGGAAGCCAATCCATGGTTGGTTAGTCAAAACTTTTATTTAGCAAATACTCTTATTTTTACAGTAAATTTATGTAAAATTCTCCCCGAATTATTCAACATACCTACTGGAAAACGTCTGAAAATATGATTTTAAATTTTTATAAAGCTTACAATTTGACAAGTTATTTTGACACATCATTTTGGTGTGTTCAAATCATTAAATCTCATGAGGCATTATGTTTGAGTAGACGAGAAACATATATGGTAAGTTAAAAAAAGTCCCCTTAATTAAGATGTCCTAAGATATCCTAAGTGGGGAAACCTAGATTTGTGAAAAGGATTTCGATATATCTAAAAATATTGTTAAAACTTACATATTTTTACAGTATATTTTTATGTCACCTTTATACTCGTAGTCATATTAACATCCACCTTTTTACCTTCTAACTTCTCGGAATATTTCCCCTATTTGGAATATTATATATTCATATTTATCATATAATAGCGGCGGACTTTATTGATCTTAAATACGAGGGTAGAAGTTGACGAGGATATTTTTATTCATGAACCCATCCCATTATTCTGAATTCCATGAATTTGAGTTCCTATATTCCGCGGACCTCATTGATTCAAGAAAATATCTGACCAGATAAATCCTTTATTAGAGAAAATTCCTTTTAATCTGCTTCAAATTCTAAAGCTCAATATACCTATTCGTTTTTTTATGACCAAGGAATCCGATGTATTAAAATATTAAATAAAAAAAATATCGTTCAGGTTTACTTATCGGAAAATGATATATCAGATTATAAATAATATATTGGTAGTGTAATGGCAAAAGGGTATATCTGTCGAATTTTTCATTTTCTAAGTTTGTTCCATAAAACGTCTTAAATAGTATATTCCATAATCTGGCAAAAGGATGTAGCTGTAGTTGCAATACTTATTTAGTTTTATTAAGATATGTACATATAAAAATACATAAAACAAATGAGTTTTTTTTTTATTTCACAAGTTTATTTTTGCTGTACTGTAAAATTTGGTCTGAGACAGATACACCCCTTTGCCTTTACACTACCGATATCAGATAATAAGTAGACCAAAGGCGGTAAAAATGCGTTTCTTTAGAAAAATGTGCTGCAGAACGTTATATGATAGATATTCGAATGGGATAAGGAGGATAAAGAATGCAAAGTTAATGAAATGTATTATTAATAAAATTCAAAAAGGCATGTAGAGATGGTTTGGGCATGTGAAGAAAGGGAAGAAAAAAAATTATGATGCGAATTTGGTTAGTAGTAGGAGAAGAGGAAGACCGAGGAAAAGTTGGCATGATCAAGTGTTTCAAATACTTGATAATAATGTTAATAATGTGGTCAGGTCAGGAGTTCGGAGAATAATCGGCGCATGTGTATGAGGAGATGCATGAATATAGAAGATTGTTTCTAATACTTGGTCTAGCGTACTATACTCTCTGCCCACCCCTGCGGGGAAGCAGCACGATAGTTAGGTGGTCAGTTTACTTTTGTTAATAGGGTGTTCGTTTATAAAAAGTAAGGAGTTTACTTTAAATTCACTAATTTAGGAATGCTTAAATCTGATTATCACAAAATAATCTGGCCAAATTATAAGCTGTATAAAAAATTGTACGTCATGATTTTAGGCGTCTCCCAGTGTTGAAAAAAAGCTTTTTGGATCTTGCAGTCATCTTAATAAAAAGATCTCAGCTAAACAAAAGTTTTCATAAACCAACCATAGATGGCGTCAGTGAACTCAAATTTGAAACGTCATGAGGTATATGAAATCGCTCACTCCTTTCAACAAAGTCATATATCAAAAATCATGATTTTTCAGGAGATCGTTTTTAAAGTTTAAAAATATAATAAAATGTATTAAAAATAAATATCAAGCTACTTATTGAACTTTTTACTGTGCAACAGATCTTTTTAGGTAAAACCTGGATGTTATTTTCCATTTGAAAAGTATTAAGCATATTAAAAAAAATCATTAAAAAATGCATTTTATTCAAAATGCAAAAACAAAACTTTCTGCCCCGTAGCGGGTAAATATTATGTTAAAAATATGCCATTTTTGATGGGATATAAAACATATTTTGGGCTTTCCGAAAACATGCACCACTAAAAATTAACGATTTTTGATATGTGACATTGCTGAAAGGTGTGAGCGATATGTGTTTATGACACGTGCGTAAAGTAATCATTTAACCAGCCTATGATAATTCATAAGCCATGTAAAAACCCAGACTTTCATCCATTTTGAGATGTCAAAAATGGAATTATCAAAATTCAATAACCTATTTCTTTACTTCGTCTGCCTTTCTGTGATTTGACTAACATGAATATTTCTAAAAGCAAATTAAAAGTAAACTAACGGATCGTTAAAAAAATATCTTTTAACGTTTGAAGATTTTTGGGGAAAATTAAAATTACGTTTCAGTAACTCAGGAGCTACGGTGAAAAAGTTTTCAGGTCTACCTCAAAACTTGTCCTGAATTAACAAAATAGACAACAAATATACCGTACCGCAAACATCATCAAAGTTTATGAATGGGAAGGGAATCATGTTGCAAGGCAAACAAAACACGTCCACCGGGTCGAGATAACTTTATGGAAGACCGGGAAAATTCCCCCCAAACTCGCCTAGAAACAACTTAGATCACGGCTGGAAAATTTCGACATTTATTTTCGACTTTACCTAGTTAGAAATTAATGAAATCAACTTTAATTAACTCTTTGCTGAAAATTTTGTTACTAGCCACAATATCTCCATAAATAAAAATCCTAGTTTTTAAATGGATTTATATTATCCACTTGGATGGAATTGCATTTTAATATATTATTGGTTTTAATCTAATAATATTTCTTTTCTTGAATGTTTTTCGCAGATACTTTGTGGCACATTTTATAAACTTTATAAAATAAAAATTAAAAATGAACTAATTTTTATTGGTACACTTTATCCAACCGTGTGTGTGTAAGTTTTTGGTTAGGGAAGGGTAATTAACTATGAGTATTCAAATATTTTAGAATTTTGTGCATAAACCCCGATGATAACAAATTTGTAGCTTTTGTATTTGTGATGAAAATACGACTACAAATTTTGATTTGATATATTTTTCTTAATGATTTAAATTTAACAAATTTCAAAGATTCTCATGATAGATCTGGTTGAAATATTTCAACGGTAACAAAAACAATGTGAATTTCAAAGGAACGGCGATGGTTCATTTCTCAGTATTCATAATAAATAACTGTCATTGATTTTCTAAAAGCTCTAAATAGCATCTTACTAGAAAAACATGTGGCATCAATCACTCCACCCGATTTAATGTAATTCCTCCCGGTTCGGGTGGAAAAGTCTGTTTTTTTCCTTCACAAATTTGCTTTTATCAGCTAAAAGGGAATTGTGAAAACAAAGGTAACGATTTAGAACGAGTTGTACCTGGAAAATGTATTCAGAAAACAATTTGGTCCCCTAGTTAAGAAAATTGTTTCAATTCTTGACAAATAATGCAAAGGTATACATTTTCATGTGTAAATATTCTCAAAGGAATACGTTAAAGTAGAAAACAAAACAAAACGAATACCGCTTTTTTTACTTCAAATTGGAGGTAATATTGCATTTTATAAAAAAGGTAGAATTTTTTTTATCGAAATAGGTTACAAGTAGTATTCATGATTCTAAGAAGTATTATTTTTTTTGCCTGAAAACATAAAACTTAAAACTGAGTAAACATTACGCTCACAAACTATGACAGTGCGCCTCACAGGCTTTCTAGCTTGACGACTAACGCACTTGCTCGAATTTTTAACTATTTAAATAAGTATAAATACTTATTTGAACAGTTAAAAATTCCTTCTATTTTTTTCCAATTCCTTCCAATTTAATTTCTAAACAAGAGGTTATATGAGATATAATGACAAAAGTTCGTCAATTCAAACTGCAATTTGGGTAAAGCCTTAGTAAAATGGGAGCAATTTGTAATTTTCTGAAAGAAAATGTAAGGGTTGAAAGTACTTGTAGATAGTATGCAAAATATCTGTATTATGTTAATATCACTATTTTTCATGAATTATAAGAAATTGGTTAAAGTAATGTTTTTTGTTTATTTTTTTAAACGTAGATTACTAAATATCTAAAAACATAATATAATCTGCTGAAAAAATTAAAAACACTTTCACTTCTCTTCATTTGAGAAAAAATATTCGAGAAATAATCAGCGATTAAATGTCTTTTTTTAAAAAAATCGTCATATTCAAGGAAATTGCCTCAAAAGGGTCAAATTAATATCCTCCAAAAAGAGAATTTATTGCGTGATCGTTTAGAGTATTTCAAGTATTCATAACAATTGATGGAGATATTTCAAAATCTTTCACGACCCACACCCGAGTCTCTGAAATTCACGGACGATATTTAAATATGAACTTAGACGAATATCCACAAGCTCTCCCCGTCTTTTGAAATATGCTGTGGTTTTAATCTAACGAGATATAGTTAATATAATTTATAGATCTCGCTATTATTACACTGGGGTTTAATATAGGTCCTGCATAATATGAAATTCGTTGAGTAAGGGTTTCAATTTATCATCCCTTTAGATTAAATAAATTCAAATTATTTCAATTCGATATCTGTTGTTAATAAAACAAAACACACTGCTATAAGAACGCTAATAGCAAATGATTTATATTTATTACTGGCTCTACCCGGGCTCGCTTATCTGTGGTTTAGTCTGGTGAAATAAAAGAAAAAATGAAAAAAAAACGCACATTTCTAATAAGTTTAATTACTTTTATTACAATATTTGCGAATAAATATATTTATTTAACCGGAGTTACCCGCAAAACGTCTGTTACAGATCCTTGTCTGAAGGTAGGATAGTAAGGATAGGGAAGGTAAATGTGAAAAATACATCACAATCACCCAGACCAATTGAAAATAAATATTTCTTGTATTAATGATTAAAGAAAACACTTGTTTTTTACCACTTGAGTTTTATTATAGACTACATGTTTCAGAAGTTAAACTTCCATCATTCAGGTCTGTATAATAACTGATGAATGATGGAAGTTTAACTTCTGAAACATGTAGTCTATAATAAAACTCAAGTGGTAAAAAACAAGTGTTTTCTTTAATCATTGTAACATGTCTTACCACAAAGTTAATGCTGAAACAATACATAAAATTTCTTGTATTCATTCATTTAAACAACAATTTAATCGTATACATTGAAAATAGTAGATGACAGTCATGCACAGATGTCAAAAAGTACGCTAGTCACCATGAGCAATATTTTATATTGCGGGTGTTATTAATACAATCACCAGATTACGCTATCATTAAATATAAGCGAGATGGTATTGAATTTTTTTTTCATATATCATATGAAAATAATATAAAATACTATCTCGCATACGTTCAATTTTATTTCCATATTTTTGAGTGTTGAATAAAAAACTCATGACCTCAATTAAGAAATAAAATGTGATTGTCCCTTTTTGCAAAGGTAGAACGATGAAAATTTACTTTTATGGATACATTCCTATTTTTAAAAAATAAAAAATTTCTTTTTTCAGTCGAAGAAATTTATTGATTAAATCTTCTCAGGTCTCTGTTATGGGGTTACCACATTTTCCCGAGACTATTTCGGACATTTTCCCTAAAAGTTTCATTGTTTTAATATTTTTTTTAATAATATTTAATAGTTATTAATAATATTTTTCATAAACCATTATAAATTTTCTTTTTCCTTGCTTTCGAAAATATGACTATTATGGCGATTTAAGCCAGTCATTACCGATCTATTCCAAAAATGAATTTATTTAAAAGGATTGGAATAACATTCACATAAAATAAATTATTTAGACCCTTACAAACTTCGTCAGATTGTGGTCCCGTGGTAAGTGTCGCGGACTCTTGAGTTAGAGTTTCTCTGTTCGAACCCACTCTAACACAATTCGATACCTATTTCTAATAATGAGCCACTTAGGCTCACAGAAAAAGTATGAAATTAAAGTATTTTTGTAAAAAATAAAAACAAAAATACTTATCTTTTTAAAAAAAAACTTCAATCCTAAATAATCATAATACTGTTTTCCCGCAGGGGTGGGTGAGAGATATTAGAACGCCATAACAATCTATCCTTGCATACAATCTTTGCGTTTTCCCCATTCGTGCAACTCCTCATACATACATACCCGCCGATTATTTCTGACTCCTGACCTGGCCGCTTTCAACTATTTGATAAACCTGATCGTGTCAAGTTTTCTTCGGTCTTCCTCTATTCTGTTTTTTCAACTAAACTTGCTTCTTTGCATACAATCTTCGCGTCTTCCACATTCATGCATCTCCTCATACATTCTTCATCTTCTTCAAACCCTTATCCACACCCCATCGTGCATAGGACGCTCATCATTTTAATACAGTGTTACCTTGAACGTTAAATCATGAAGGAAAGGTGTCAGCCCTCCACTTTAGATACCAGTCCAGGGTACTATTGAATAAATATTGGAGTGATAAAAATACTTAAATTTATTTGACCCTCTCTGGAAATCGAACCCGGGACCTCCAGAACTATGACACTACGAAGGGGGACAAATCATACATATCTACCGATTATTACGACTCCTTGACTGGGCTTTAAAATATTGCCAAACGTGTATTAATAGATTACGAAAACTATGAGTGGTCCATTTTCAATTTGAGTTTTACTTAGTAAATACCACGTTAACGATAAAGCGTCTGCCGAATCAATTAATGAAACTGAGAATTTTCCTCATCTTTGTTTTCTATTTAGTTAGGGCATCATGTCACCGCTTTCAATGGCTGTGCGTGTGCCGATATATCTGGACAAATGGCTACCCTACTTCGGCGCCCACGCATATCGTGTTAACGCAACGTCCTGATAGTAAATAACTAGTTGAATAATGAAAGGGTAAAGATTTAAGGAGTTTCTTCAGCCCTGCGCTTCCACCCTGATAAATTTTTAAGGAGACAGGAGTATTTGAAGATTTCCGTAACCAGATTTCGCGCTTTCGGGATCATAACTCACCGACTAAAACGGTGTAACTTAAGCTGCCTGTGTGTGAGTTTACCAGAGCGACAACCAAAAACGCTGTAAACAACATAAAAAAACATGTTTTGAGTTTTGAATTTTGCTGTAACATTACTGGATACCAAGGAGTATTAGTTCCTATTTTTAATTTTAGTTATACCTGGTAAATACCAGTATTTTTTAAAAATATATTGTGACACGTTTTTCGTTGGGTTACGCATCATTTTCAAACACATGTATCTGTAGGGCAGTTATTTAATTGTTTGGTTACCAATTATTTTACGTTCTGTTGTAATAGTAAGGCGTGGCATTTCGTTATTGTAAAATATTGTAAATGTATAAACTATATCATTTTCATTCATAAAACACAACATTAAAAATATGAACCTGGAAATGATAAACTTTGTGGTAATATCCATCTATTTTTAATGGAAATTTTACTTTTTAAATACCACTATCTATTGTGACCCGTCTCGGTGCATGATGCATCATTTTCAAAGACAAAATGATGTAAAATGCTTAAAAATATGTAATAGATTTTGAGAAAGAGTGGCATTTACCTAGTAAAACTAATATCAAATATGGATGGATAGGTATTAACCGCAAAGTGACTGCTAAATCAAGTAATGAAATTCTGGTTCTCACACTAAAGTATGAATGTGAGGCATGACGTTTGCTAAAAAAAGGACGAAAGTTGACTGAATGTTATCAAAATGCAATCTTTCCGATATATTTGCGGCAAAACGATGTATGATACATGTTTGAATGGTGATAATATAATGAAAGAATGCAAGGTTGAAATGGTTTAGACATGTTGATCGAATGAGTGATAAAAGAAAAGTGAAACAATTCTTTGGGGTTAATGTATAGTAGTTGGAACTTTGATTATTGACATTATTTTTTGATATCTCATCAAAGATGAAGAAGAATATGGAAGTCTGGGCATTTACGGGGCTGACGACCGTCATAGGCTGGTTTAAGTGATCACTTTACATACGTGTAACATTAACCAATTCTACCCATTATTGACAACCACACTACTCAAATTCTTGGAAGTTCTATATATACGAACCAATTTAGAAACCTTGTTCTTGAATCACTAGAACTTCACTAGAGACATCTATTAGTGAGATCTACTACTAACTCAAAATGTTGATTTTTGACTATGTCACTTTAAGAGTATGGAAAAGTTAACCTTTTTTCATTAGGAAGTATCTAGACTCTCCAGTTCTGCTTAATACCTTGTTGTTCCCTGCATATTCCAAATGTCCAAAAAAAAATTATATTATTAAAATTTTGCAGTTAATTTTATGTTGCGTATGATATTTTTCTTGTCGACCGAGTTTCGAGATATCGATAACCATGGTGTGCGAGCTGGTAACATTGCAAACAGCTTACTACTACATATTGAAATCAACAGGGGATATATTGCTTCGAATATCGCGTGATCCAAAGAGTTTACCCCGTAAGCCGAACATCATTTATCTGGTATACAATACATTTGCCGCTAAGCATCTTTATACAGGTCATGTATACACATACCCATTTAATTGGTGTTTATTTAAAATGAATTACATACTAGATTTCATAACGAAATACATCTCAGCATAGATGAAGATGCATATCGTTCACTCCTTTCAAGAACGTCATAAATCGAAAATCGTCAATTTTCAGTTGTGCATGTTTTCAGAATGCCCAGAAAGTGTACTATATCCCAGCAAAAGAGGCATATTTTTAACTCAATATTTACCAGCTGCAGGGAAGAAAATATTGTTTTTGCATTTTGAAGAAAACGTTTTATTATTTTTTTTTTTTTAAATGAACTAAATATTTTTTAAATGGATAAAAAATCTTCAGGTTTTACCTAAAAAGATCTGTTGCAAAGTAAAAATTTCAAAAAGTGGCTTGATATTTATTTTTAATATATTGTGTTATATTTTTAAACTTTAAAAACGTTCTCCTGAAAAATCATGTTTTTTTATTTATGACGTTCTTGAAAGGAGTGAGCGATATAAATGGCTTTATATTAACAGGTTCACCATTCTTTACTTGATTGACAACCACAATACATATATATTTGGAACTTGTGTATACTCGTATATTCTATAGTTGACACGTTCTTTCATATTTGAGCTCTCGACAGCAGGCATGATTGAGTTCAGTAACCTTTAAAATAGTGTTTTAGTATAAATCTGTCTTGATAACGAAGCGGTTAGCTTCGAAACCGGTAGAAATTGTAATTAGGCTATAATAAAATATTTATAGTGATTTTAAAACAGAGTCACATTATAATTATAAAATGGAAAATCACGTTAGTGATTTTCCAATTTACAAGCTAGTGCTTCATATATAAATTATATATATAGACTCGAAACATGTTCCAAATTCATGTCGTAAACTTGAGAAAAATTATTTTACACATTTTCATAAAACATACATTTAACGATTTTGAGGTTACTTTAGTGTTGTATTTAGAATATTCACATAAAAAAAGTTATTTTTACTGGCATAAATATTTACATGAAATCGTTCAGTCTCTTAAATACTCTACATTTTAAAATAACCAAAACACTTCTTCTAAGTAATTTGGGTTGGTAAGGTACTAATAAATTTTCGGTTATGTATTCGTATGTATAAATATTTAATTCAAAGAAAATAACGAGTGTTCTAGATTTATACGTACAAATAACATCATAGACTGGTTAAGTGATCACTTTGTACACGTAACATTTACCATTCTACACATGATTGACAACCACACTATTAAAATTTTTGGAACTCATACATATATTATAATATATCCCATGTCACTTTTTTACGCTTTATTTTAGCACAGAACATTTTATTTAGATCAATGGAACTTTTTTTTATTTATGACAATTTTTTGTTAGTATTATGTAACGTTTCTTAAGATGTATATATCCGGAATTCTATATTATTTTTCATCTATGTTGAGATGTCAAGAACGTTTCAATATAAAAAATCACGAAATCAGTATTTTAAACATTAATTTAAAAACTTAACCAAATAATCATCGCGACGCTTTTCTACAAGGATAGGCAGAGAGAAAAGAACTCCATACCAATTTGTCTTTGCAAACAATCTTAAACCTCTTGCGAATTCATGCATCTTCTCATTCATACCATCGATAATTACCGACTCCTAAACTGACCACTTTTGAGTATCAGAAATACTTAATCCTGACAAGTTTTCTTCGATGATACTCTGCTTTTATTACCAATCACCTTCACCTCATAAATAATTTTAACTTTCCATTTATTACTTTTTCGATTTATATGATCAAACCATCACCAAACACTCATATTAATTTTATCGATAATGCTTATCTCAGCCCAGCATTCTGTCATTAAATCACCATTCGCACATCTATCGTTCATCCGTCGGAGAGATCACATATCGACTGTTTCAGCCTACTTTTATCCATATGTGAAAAGGAACTGTTATGAGAGGTGGTATCATACATGATTAAAATCGTGAAGGACATTGGTAACACAAGCCAAACTAGGACACAAAATGCTGGTCCCTCTTCTAGTGGAACGGAAGGTCTGCTGATGACAGTCAATAGTCCGGCTTTTCCTGAGGATTTAACGTGGTTATCTCCCAGCAATGAGCAAATGCTGAGAAGTTCCTGATTAGCCCACACTAATTCAACTTCAATTTAATTTTAATTTAATTTAATTTAATTTAATTTAATTTCACTAGATTATCCTTCCTGTTCCCAACACAGATTAAGTATAATTTTTTTTATTTAGATAGAAGAAACAACAGTCTATAAACCTTGTACATAATAATAATAATAATAAAGCCCTTATCCGCACCCCAATGATGCATAGGGCACTGCGTCATATAAACGCAGTGTTATCTTGATCGTTTACACATGAAGGAAAGGTGATCAGCCCTCCGCTTCAGGTACCAGTCCAGGGTAATAATATTGAATAAATATTACAGTGAAAAAATCACTTATATTTATTTTACCCCCCTTGGGAATCAAACCCGGGACCTCCAGAACGGCAGCCGAGCGTGCTGACCAATACACTACGGAGGCGAACATAATACAAGGTACATGGTAATTGTACATAATAAGCAAAGTAAATAATAAATGCAATCCCCATCTTTATAAAAAGAGTCTACTTTCATCCTTCTGTTACCAACTCAATGATTCGTTTTTAATTATGGTGTAAGATATACAAAGATTACATTTCTTGGCGTGACTGAAAAAAAGGCAATCCCGTATTTTGGCAAGTTAGTGTAACGATCAATCAGAAAATTGTGTAATTTCAGCCATTCGCTTGCTGGTTGATGGTAAAAATAAACTTTTTTGATTTACTGAGCTTTGTGAAGATGATAACTAATGAAGTTTAGGTACTTTTCTCCATCAATAATAAATTTCCAACATAAAACATGGAAGGTGATTAATATTTTCGATGAATACGGGTCAAGGTTTAAAAACTTTGGTAAGTGATTACATGAATAATAATCGATACGTCTTTTGTGGGAAAGATTTTGGATTTTAAAAGAGGAAATTGAATTTAGACGAATTTAATAAAGTCGATTATAAGTAGAATATAAAATATTTTTTAATTAATGTTTTACTTAGTAAATACCACTATTTCCTAAAATCTACTGTGACACGTGTTTCGATGCATTCCGCATCATTTTCAAACACCGTATGTGAAGCTAATTCTAAATTTTAGAGTTGGGTCCTTGGGACGTTGAAGGTTGAGGAGGGGGTAGTAGCTGTTTCTTATTTTTATTTATTAATTAAATTTTAATTTTAATTTTTATTTCTTATCAGAGGGAACATAGACAAAAGGGGGGAGGCTTTGGTCATTGTCATATTGTTAATTATGGGTTTATTGTTATTTATATTCTTATGAATTTCTATTGTTTCAAAATGCTGCAGTTTATGGCTTTTCGTATTGATTATTTTTAGGATTTCTACGTTATTGTTGTTAAATTTGTGATCATTATCTATTAAATGGTTAGCGAATTCCGAAAAATTATTATTTCTCAAACATAAGTCATGTTCCCTGATTCTTGTTTTGAATTTTCGGGAAGTCATACCAATATACGAACTTCCACAGTCGCAGTTTAATTTATATATGCCACTATTGTCCAATATATTTTCAGGATTATTTTGTGTTTTAAAGATTTTAGTTAAATTATTTTTTGTGTAAAATGCTGGTTTTATATTATTTGGGAATTTTTTGGTAATTTTATGTGATGTTTTGTTTATGTAAATGATTCTTTTCCAGTTGGTTTTTACTTTTTCACTATACGTATCGGCTGAGTAGAGAAATGTTTTTGTTAAATTCTTTTTATTTTTACGGGCCAATATCGCGTCTATTATATTTGGGTTATAACCGTCATTGTAAGCAATTTGTTTAATTGTATTTATTTCTCTTTTGAACTTATTATCATTTAATGGGAATTGTAGTGCTCTATGGATCATGGAGTTAAAGTTAGCTAGTTTATGATTAAGTGGATGGGCTGAACAAGAGGGAATTACAGTATCTGTATGTGTGGGCTTACGATATACATCAAAAGTAATTTTTTTATCTATAATTTCTAAACTGAGGTCTAAGAAATTGATTTGTTTACCTCCGTTATTTTCTAATGTAAATTGTATTTTATCGTTAAATATATTGATAAAATTTAGAAAGGAAATATTTTATTTAAAAATATTTTATTTCTCAATGATTACGTAACTTGAATTGGAATACATTAGCTAAACTTTTGCTGTCAGTTTCAAACACGAATCCAAAAATTAGTTGAACATTTAAACAGACTTTAACACTACGCAAATTATGTTAGTGGATACATCAAAAATTTATACGTAAGCGAAAGATGGAAAATATGTAAATTAACGGCGAACACACACTGGAATGTGAGTGAAATTTGCTGTTCACGTATTGAAACGCACAGTTTTACTCCGGAAACACAACGCGCGTATTTAGATAGTTGAAATTCGAGGTAGTTTCCTGTGTATTTTGATAGATAAAGTTAGGTTTAATAGTGGTTTTATTCGGATTATCTTAGTATTATTATGGCACAAAATAATTAATGAAATAATTCGGTTACCCATGAAATTCAGCAAAATGGTTTTCTCGTGTGTAATTCCGGTTTTAGCGAGGATTTTATTTATGAGTCTTGGTAATTAATATATTAACACCTTATCGAGGATTAAGGCGTAATCTACAAAATTACGAAAAAAAAAATTAAGGTTTACCATTTCGATCTTTTTATGTTACGTTAGGAGAATATAATAGACAAATAGTGTTCTTCCTGGCTACATCTCAACTTATCGTCTTTGTAGACTGTTGAGAACAACTCTCCTCGTCCTCAGGTTGTAGGTCCTTCTTTCAAGGACAACGTCACAGGCCAAGCCTTCGAATCATGTAAGCTTTTTGTAGCTTCCATGAATTTTATGATCTCTCTCTAGATGTCTTTCAAGGAAGATCTATGGCGATTGCCTAGTTCACAATATGTTCAAGTTCTATGGGTTCATACCATATACATTGCCTTATCTCTACCTTGCTATTGATGTTTGTTATACCCAGACTTCCAAGAATAGTTAGAGTGAAATAAACAAGATGCCTTGTGGGATCGGAACATTCGACCATTGATTGGATCAGTTATCGAGGGATTTCACCGAAGATTGCTAGTACCTATATTTATAAAAATAAAAATTGAATATCACACGTTTTGAATTATTTAAAACAAAAAATGCCGGAATTTTACTAAGTAGGTATTACTAAAAAGACAAAAAATATACGAATGAAATTTTCATTAATGAATTTCGAGTAGGACATTGTTTTATGGGTATTAAATGTTCCCCTTTTATGTCTGCCTAGGTTGAAATATATAACATAAGTTATACTATGATTTTTTTATACATATTCTATGGAAACATTTTCAATACATCCCTTCTCTGATTTAGTATATGCATAAACCATAATAATTACGTACTGAGTGATGAGTTTAAAATCCATAAATATTAAAACACAATGAGGTAATCTTCAACAAAGGTTTGAAAAATCGTGTGCTCTATTTAAAACGCATAACGGTGGTTTACTTTCTAAAGATATTATGTGATAAATGGAACAACATCTGCCCGAAGGACCATTAAATTATTTGCGGGAAGGAAAAAAGCATTATTCACCCATAAATTCAAGTAATATAGAAATTTATTAGGAAAATAAGGAGAGAGGAAGCCGGAGAGAAAATAAAAGAGCAAAATGATATTTTATGATCTTCATGATTTCAATTTTTCTTTTTAAATCTCTTCAGTCTCTGAAGGGGAAAAACGTAAATATTTTCATCTTAATAAATTATTTACTCTGTTCGAGTAAATGTGATGTGACAAGTTTTCGTATTAGGATTTTTCTTGGGTTCTTGATTTTAAAGGGTTGAATTTATTTTCAGGTATGATTTTTTCTATCCAAATTGGATTAGGGGATTTTTATATTTATTTCAAGTCACCATAATAGATAGTCTTTGTAATAAATCCAAAAATAATCGTAAATATATTATATAATAAGCTCCTTTTTTACATGTGTTTTTACACGAATTCGAAATAACACGGTCCAAAAATAGAGAGAAAAAATCGTATTAATTTAAAAATGCGTAACAGTATTTAAAAAATTCCTACTTCCCTCGCATGTACTTAATACCCACAACATTTTGAGTGTGTCTAACTTCTTCTTCACAAATCTGGATTATCTCCATTTTTAGGAGTTATTTATCATATTGTTTTGTGACATCTCAACATTTAAGAAAAGGGTTTGGGCATAGCTTAAGACCGTCCACTAATAACAAAATATATTCAAATTTACCTATTTAAACTCCAGTATGGTAGTCAAATGCGCTAACTATTACAGTACGGAAGCATAATTTAATTTATATTACAGAATATTTTTTGATAATGTTCAAAATCACAAATCTCCTTAATTTATTCACCGATCCCTCTGAATTTTTTACTCGACTTTGCATTTGAAAACGAGTATGAAAGGTGTTTTTACTTGTGAAATACTCGTCCCCTAACACATTTTCTATTTCCATTAACACGGAGCCTTTTAAATATCAAATACTACGTTTTTTTAAACAATGTTTGGAAATTTTCCTGAATTGAACTAGTAACAATCCAGCAACACCAGTTTGAAGTTATAAAATTTATAGTATTTAGTGACTTTTTAAAGAATTTAGAAAAAATGCTTTAAAAATGTCATCTACTATGAATGATTGATGCTTCTTATTTTATGCATGCTATTTTTAGCTAAGTTAAAGGTAGCCAGTCCCCCTGAAACGTTCACCAAGTGAAAATAATGAATTTACTTTGGACCTATGTACGCAAACCTTCAATATTTTATTTCAAAAAGTGACAAAGCGCCTGCTACTTCCTTGTTCCTTTAAGATATTCATCCTTTTAACGGTATTCGAACGCAAAATGAGAAAATAAACGCATAAATTATGATGGATAACGTTCCGCTTTTTGACGTCAATGCTCTTTCTTTTGTAATATTTCTCCCTTGAAAACATTAATGATATTATTTTTTGCGGGTGCCATAAAGTTACACAAATGTTAAAAGATAAGACTGTGATATTTTTGAACTTTTATTTATTTAAAAAATCTAAAACAACCTTTACTTTATACTAAAGCAAGTATTTTTTCCCTTTTAATTTATGCGACAAATTACCGTTTTTCGTCATTACCGACGTCATCAGGCTTGTGGGAGGCTAGATAAAATTATGTTAAATGTTATAAACACAACGAACTAGGGGTAATAAAAACACGTTTTTTTAAATTGAATTTTAAAATCAATTTTAATTGAATAAATTTAAGTCATTTTTATTAAAAAAAAACTGTATCATATGAAATATCTTACAGATTTAAAGCAGAATTGTATTGAAATGAAACTGGATTTTCTTAACTGTATTTAAATGATATGTGGATAAATCTTTTACCGTTATTTATATATAATTATAATAATAATTAAAGTAAAGGAATAACAATCGTGGGTTTTAGTTTTCAAAATATTTATATATGTAAAACCTGTTAAAAAATATTTAAAAACAGTTTTGTATTTCAAATTCCGCTATATTCAACATGCCTTCTGACCCATATCGGCCAATCAGAGAGCGGGGATAGGTCAAAAATTAAGATGACGTCATTATCGGTTTGTGACTCGTGTTTTTTTTTAAATACTGAAAAAAAAAATTTCTCTTTTTCGTAATATTTTATCGAAACAAATCTTTTTAACATAAATGTTACTCAGAGAATTTTGTATTTTTTGGAAAATCGACTTACATGGATCTGGCGGATTTCGAAAGGAGACGACACATATGTAAGTATCTGGTATAACGAGTTATCGATTAACGGTTTTAGATTCATTCACATATTATTTTAAAACACCTAGAAAAATCCATTATTGAAGTAAAATTTCAATTAAATTCTGCTTCAAATTCGTAAGATATTTTATAAAAACAATTGTGAATAAAGCGTTGTTTAGAGCTACCCAAGACAGGGGCAATTACTCCCAAGTGATAGTAAACGCCGGTGAGATCCAACACGACATACAAATAATAAGATATATAACATATGTAATACTCTCTTACATTTTATTAACTATATAATAGTATCTAAACACGCAAAGGGTGTGAATTATTAACATGAGATAACTGAAAAGGTCTTTATCTTTTATTACATTAAGTAAACTACCCTACGTAACCCATATTCATATCTCTTATAAGACCGTATTATTTGTGTTTGCGTTATGTTTTTAGTACAAAACCTTCACCATAACCTTTGCCGTACTGGTCATCCAAAAATTAAACGTGATCCGAAGGGGGTACCAAAAGAACCCAGTTCATATTAGTATGGAAATCGTAGTACACAGCTCGCAGCAAGTACTAACTCACCGCCTGAATCATAGGGATAACACATCTATGCCAACGCGCCCTCATGCGGTGACTAAATACATATTTATTTAGATTTTTTATAATTTTTTTCTGTTAAGTGGAAAAGATGATATCCATCAAGTGGCTACCGCCAGTGTTGATACACATTTGTGCCTGTTTGATTAATCTGTTTGTAAGCTGCAGCTGTCAAATATGATTGACGTACGACGCCATTTGCAAAAACAATAACATTTTCCGAAAGGGTGATTTATTTGGTGCCATCTTGTAGTACAACATTGATTTATGAGAGTGAAAAAATAATATCTCGCTAGCAGATAAAAAAATAACGTACTGATATACTCGTACATAGATCTTGAGGCACCGATTGATTGTGATTTTTATGAAAAACATTATTTTAAGTATTAAACGATTTGAAATTTTAAAATATATAAAAAAACAGAAAATTTTCTTTAATATTGTTATTCTCAAGATTATAAAAATTTGCTGGATGTAGCTCTTTGGGGGATTATAATACCCCTGTAAGATCCTGCCTGGTTGAAGTACCTAGAAAGTCTGTCTAATTTCTATACCACATACCGAGAAATTTTCTAATGTTTCACATTAAACTCACACAGATACATTGAATGAACAATACTACATAATCTGTGAGCGTATAAATAATTCATATCTTCCCTTGCGTACATCCTTAAATCTTTACATGCCAGTTACGAACATAATAATTGCCACCCTCGGTATTAAATCTTACATCCCTTAAATAAATATCAGATGAAGTAATCAAACCATAAGGGTTAAATTTTATTACATCTTCATTTGAGGAATAATTTGTCTTGATGCCCTGTTTTGTCATCCACTTACATCACCACATCACTAACTTGGTCGGTACGTGTGGCTGCATTGTATATGAAGTCTATTTTTTTATTTTTGGTAAAGGTTTTCATTAATATCACGGTGTGTATACATTGATATATGCAAAAATTGTGTGTAAAAACTACGCAAATAATATCAAAATTAACAATATTTTAAGTATGTCCAAATTTTGGTTGACAAATTTGCTTTAAAATTTGAAAGCTTGGGTATAACAGACATCAATAGTAAGATTGAAAACAGGCAATTGAGATGGTGTGGGCAGATAGGATGTAGAAAACCTAATCATATTCTGAACTAGGCAAAAGCCGTGGATCTTCCTCGAATGACATCTAGAGAAGACCAAAGAATTCGTGGATGCTACTGAAAAAGAATTTGACACGAAGGTATGGCATAGATGACATTGCCCATGACAGAAGGACCTACAACCCGAGGACGAGGAGGGCTGACCCTAATAATTTACAAAATTGATGAGGTAGGATGGAGAAAAACGAGAAGAAATTTTGGATTTGATCCACTAAGAAGTTATTTTTAAGAAATTAAACACTTGAATATACCACTTAATGAGTTTCATTTATATAAACGACTAGTTTCGATAACAGACGTTTTCATCTTCTAGTAAAAATTAATTCAGTTTGAATTTTTACCAGAAGATGAAAACATCTGTTAGTTTTCGAAACTAGTCGTATATATAAATAAAACTCAGTAAGTGGTATATTCAAGTGCTTAATTAAAAAAAAATCAACACAGTCATTCCACAAAAATAATTCCAAGTCAATAAATAATACACTAAGGAGTTACAACATTTGAGAGTGTCTAAATTTTCATCTCACCACTAGATGTCTCTAGTGAAGTTCTAGTGATTCAAGAACAAGGTTTTTCAATTGAGACTTCCATATTCTTCTTCTTCTTTGATGGGATGTTAAAAAAAATAACTCTAAGGAGTTATTAATATCAATGTTAACCAGCCAATGAGAAGTCATTGTCCTGTAATTGCCTAAACATCCATAATTCTTTTCATCTTTGTTGAGATATAAATAAGTAAACGAGCGGAAGATAGAAACAGGTGGAAACTGATCACAAAAGAAGCAAACCAATCACCATACAGATTGTGACCGGTCCAGATGAAATGAAGCCTTGTAGTTGAAGTCATCATCGTGATGGCTTTAATATAGGATAATAAAATGATTTTATTTCTTAAATGTTTTTCGCAGATAATTTTATAAACTTTATAAAATAAAACAACTTTGTTGTTACTATTTTTTATTGGTACACTTTATCCAAGCGGTCCAAGAACCTTGTCATAATCGGGGTTTATGTACTAAATTCTAAAACATTAAAATACTCATAATTAATTACCCTTCCCCTACAAAAAAGTGCGTGGAAGTTTTTGGTAAGGGAAGGATAATTAACGATGAGTATTTCAATGTTTTAGAA